>NC_054875.1:2485000-2717031 GCF_018320785.1 Cheilinus undulatus
GGACCACCCCTGGGGGCGCCACAGAACTTCAGGGGAAGCGTAGAAACAAAAACCAAAAAAAAAAAAAAAGTGAGTTGCTTTGCTAACTTCTGCTGTGCATGGAGCAAAATGAATAAACTTACAGTTACTTTAAGGCAGTGATACTCAATGTGTGATCTGTGATTATTAGTGGCTCTTTGGTGTCTTCATTTTGAATATTATTCCGCCAGAAAACCTTGAAAAGGGAAACTTTTTTGCCCCCATTTTTTGACATTTTTCATCCATTTTTTTCCTACTGTTTGCTTATTTTTGCCACTTATTTTTGCTACTTTTTCAATTTTTTGCCCTTTTTCACAATTTTTTTTGCCCATGTAAGCATCCTTTTGTCATTAAATACCACTTTTTTCCTACTTTTACCCATTTTTTTTATAATTTCTTGACATGTTTTTGCCACCTGTTACTCAAATTTTTTGTCACTTCTCACCCACCTTTTTCACTTTTTATCCCCATTTTTGCTCATTTTCACCCATTTTTTGCTGCTTTTTGACCATTTTTGCCATCTTTAACTTATTCTTATTGCTACTTTAAGCTGTTTTTGCTTCACCGCTTAGATTGTGGCTCTTGCAGAGGTATTTTTCAACAGTTTGGCTCTTTGGTTGGGTAACGCTGCCTTAAGGATTATCAGAGCAGAATAATCAGGTAGTATTGGCAATAAATTCATTACTGAAACCAAATAACTGATTACCTGGTAAAGACCGATGTTTAAGAACATTTGCAGACCAAAATATCAAAGATATAAAAATGCTGAAAATATTTAAAATTAGACATAAATGTTTGAAAATATGGTTAAGTTTTTTTTTTTATTTGAATCTTTATGTGGGTGGGGGTCCACTGAATGAATAATTTTCTCTTAGAGGAGGCTCACTCTCACACACTTTGAAAACCCCTGGTCTAGGTGATTGGGACCGATCTCACTGCCAAAAGTAAAAAAAATCTTAACATCTTTGAAGAAAAAAAAATATTAATTGGACCAAAATATTTATTAATTTTTAGTTTATGGGAAGTTTGTCCCCTTCAGCATCTTACAAAGGATGGCCTTCTTCCTTCTACTTGTGAGTAGCTTGCAGCCTGAATCGGGGGGGTTAAATTCATCTATAAAACCAAAATGGTGTTCTGATGGTTAGTAAGTTTGGAGAGCAGATGGAGAATTCAAAACATGAAGTAAGCAGCACCGGTGGGCAGAAAACATAATAATCAGCCATTAAGGGTAAAAGCTGCTGCATGGCAGATTTAATGGACTGTACAAACATCCAAATGAATTCATAACTTACTCGTGAGGCTGGGAAACAACTTCATTGAGAGTTTCTTGTAGGATTTCCTGGTAGAAAGCATCCGTTGGGAGCATGCTGGTAGATGTTCAGAATGAAAAAACACAGGAGACTGTAGCTTTACATCACAGCAGATCCACCAAACCTACAGAGCCTTCATTACAGGAGAACACACAGATAGAGTTGTCAGATCATCATTATGCATCCATCACATGTTTACAGTACACGGCTGATTTTCCTGCTCTTGTTTCTAAAACCATTTTAGCCCTGACTTTTTTAATGTATGCAGCACGGTGGGATCAGCACGCTCCTCTCTCCCTGGCTTTGTAATTGACACAGGAGCACGCTGTGCATCACATCAAAGAGGCGTTTCATAAATAATGTGATTGACAGATTAAAAATGCATACCAAATAATTTTAAAAGAGGGGAAACTAAAAACTTCACCCTTCTCTCCTGCTGGGTGTCAGAGGATCAAATCCAGTTGGAACGACTCGATGAACTCGTCAGAAACGTGTTAAAATGCAACAGATTTCTAATGAGATGTCACATTTAGAAACATGTAGGATGAGAGCGTGTAAAGACGACGTTTGATCAGAGAGGGAGAACAAACCAAACAGTGGGGGGCTTCTCAAACAAACTAAAGTTTCTATGGATTAATTTAAGACAAAGATGTCAAAGATTCAAGAACATGTGGCTGTGTTAATTCTGAAGTCTCAACTTTGGGTTGCAATTATTTCCCATCATGCCTCTGGTGAAACGTACAAGAAGAAAAACAAGCATTGGAGCAGGAACAGAAGGAGCTTGTAGTTATCCTGATGTTTGCATTGTTGTTGCTTTAGCTGAGCTGTGTTGGCCACAAACTGGACGGTCTTAATCCTGACTGTAGTCCACGTCTGCCTCTGCAGTGATTGTGGGTTCATGCCCTGCTTTGACGCCTGTTGGAAAGATTATCTTTTCATTTAGAGCCTTTTTCCACAGTGGCTGTTTTTGCTCTGACTCTGTCCACAAAGTCAGTCTCAAACAGGGATGGAAAGTAGTTAATATTCACCAGAGTGACCGTAATTCAGCTGCTTTTGGTGTAATTTTTAAGTACATTTTGACATCAGTCATTTTTATTCATCTTCATTTTATTTAAAAGGTGCCAGTTACTGAGTAAAAAGAAGTTTGGCTTTGACTACACATGAGTGTTGATATCTCAGGGTTAAATAATTCAGAGTTGATATTAACTCCATTCTAAGTGAAACAATCTTCAGTGTTGGAGCCACCAGCGGTAGTTCAACTCTGTAAAGAGTCAATGATCTAACCTTCATCCACTGCCATTTCAAATCTGGGAGGATGAATGGGCAGAATTTCCCATCATGCCCTTGGGCGGAGTGTTGAAATGTGTCTAGTCGTGTTTGGATGTTTCCTGTTGCCCAGTGACCCCTGCCGGGGTTTTTTTGCTCATGTTTCTTGTGAGTTGTTGTTGTTTTTGATGTGAGACACATTTGCATCATGTGTGAAGCTATCCACTGAGTTGGAGTCATCACCTGTGACTTCAGGTGCTCCTAAAGGACGTTTAGTGCATCAGTAAGGTTGACTGCTTTGTTCTTTCCAGAGGAGAACCACCTGTTGTTGGTTATTGCTGCTCTGTCATATTGCAAAATGTTTGACATCTTTAAAGGTAGTTTGACTGCATGTACTGTGGACCATAGACACTTTTAAAGTGCGAAATTTAACTCTATATGAGTTTAATTCATACTGTCAATTTAGCCATTTATTTAACTTTATTATAGAAGTTTGACTTTACATGAGCAACCTGGTTGGAGATCTGTTCTCCAGCCAATAAGGAAAGATGAAATTTAGTTACTCAGTATGTACAGTAAACTCTTTAAGACCCTATTAAGTGAAAATAAATCTGTATTTAGGTTTGTTGTATGACTGCTCACTGTGTTATGAACCTCCAGGTCAAAGTTCAGTCAGATAAAACATCTCAAAGTTTATAAAATTAAGTCTCAAAATCATGAAAAATGAGGCAGTAAAATCTGCTCCAGGATGGTGTGGGCGTGTCTGTTAAATGAGCTGAGGCCACACCCACTCAGGAGGAATACGTTCTTCAATATTGCGATTGCTATTATTCCTTAACTCTCTTTTATTCCTAAACAAGGGCTGAAAAATTCTTCTTCTTAAAAAGAAACAACTCTGATAGTTTGGACTTGTATTGCAAAATGAACTTAATTGTTGCATTGAAGGGTTTCTGTCATTCTCTTCATAAGTAAAAAGTACAAAAATGAAGGTAGGTTTTTAATACACTATTCTAAAAGAATTGGCGCTTGAATGATTGCATGGTATGTCATGCATAGCATCTCTGCTGCAAAAAAAACAGTTTAAAACTGGTATCTTGATACAAATTTCAGGTCAAAGAAATAATGCACCCTCTGCAATTGGAAAATTGCAGCAGGCTATGTTGCGATTTAGTCTCATTTTCGATTAATTGCCCAGCCCTTGTCCAATAGTTGTGGACTTTTTCCTCTTTGACAGACAGATGGATGGATGATAGATACACTCCCCTCCAAAAGTATTGAAACGGTGAGGCCATTTCCTTTATTTCTGCTGTAGACGGAAACATTTGGGTTTGACATCAATATTTCAGCTTTAATTTCCAGGTATTTACACCTGGATCTGATAAATAACTTAGAAGATAGCATTATTTGTAATGGAACGCCACATTTTTTAGACTTAAAATAGATTAAAGTGAATAAGACTTAAAATTTAGTTGTAAATTCTTTGCTTGCTATAACTGCATGAATAAATACTATTAGTTTATGAATATATATATATATATATATATATATATATATAAAACCTGCTGAACTGGTAGATGGGATGGAATGGCAGACACAAAGTAAATTAATATTTGTGTACCGAATATTACAAGAAGTCACAATGGAACAACACAAGCTATAAAACAGCACTGAGTGGGAATAGTGAGAAAGCAGAGACTAATCTGGTGTTAATTTGTTAAAATGGTGACTCAGGAGATGAAAAGTGAGAAAGGTTCAGTGATGAGTCTCTACCTACTGTGTTACTTTTGTTTATTTTTGTTATGTTGCCTTGGTTTTTAGTTTGTAACGAAGTCCTTCATTCATTCATTACTAATATTTTGAGTCAGAGTCCTCCCCTCCAGTTACTGATGTCGAACATCCTTCTCCTGACAGCATCTGTCTGGTCCACAGGTCGGCCGTTCCTGCAGACGTGTGGTGGAACAGGGAGCAGCTTCCTGCTGTGGATGCTCTGTGGGCGTTAACACTGAAGTCTGCTCTGCCTTACCTGCAGAATAAGACCTTGGACCTTATCCCTGATCTTCCAGAACCATCTACAGCTGTATGTATGCCTCTTATTAAAGCTGTAGGGGTTAAAACATGTTCCTAATGTTGTTTAAAATGTCTGAAGCCCCTTTCTTTTGTACTCTGCACCTCTGAATATTTGCTGACATTGTCTGGGTGGGGTGAGTGTTGATGTTTGACAGTACTAGTCTTAGTCCTACCATCAGATATGAAGCTAACTGGACCTCTTCTGTCCACATCTCCACAGAGACCCTCAGCTGCGATGGCAGATGATCAGGGGTGGTGTGGTCTCAGCCTAGAGGTCCCCCCCTTTCCTGAACTGTCTACAAGGACACCATCAAGTCCACCCGCAGTCAGCTCCTCCCATCAGGACCTCCCAGCTCAAACCCAGCCTGCAGCAGACACACCTGAGCATGAGGCATCCTCTAACAGCAGGAAACATCTCCGACCGTCTCTTAAAACTTTAAACAGAAGAACTGAGAGTGTTGGAGGAGGAGAGGAGAAGAGAGATGACAGACAGCTCCTCCAGAACCAGCGTAGGGTCTCTGACAGCCCGGTCTTTATGGAGGAGGAGGCAGGAAATACAGAAGAAGTGATGGAGGATGGAGAGGGGGAGGTGCAGGGGAGTATGAGAAAGGATGGAGGAGCAGCAGGAGGAGAAGGAGTGCTGCAGAGCTGCCCCATGTGTCTGCTGGTGTTTCCTGCTGGGTAAGATCTGCACCACTTTCTGCTCTATCTTTTCTCTCCTAAAAAACAGCGTTTCCATCTCTGTAATTGTGTCCTAATTTCTCTTTTTTGGAGAAGCATGTTGGCGTTTCAGTCCCACTCACTGGCTCATTGTGCAGCTGCCCTTCATTTCCACATATTTTCTTTTATTTCTCTATGCTCGCTGTGGAACAATCTGGCATAAAACATTGATAGTTCAAACAGATTAAAGCATCGGACAGACTGCATTTTAATTAGAGGTAGTTTTAAGTTACTCGTACTGATACCTACAGTATTACTGTGATAATATTGTACATGTCAAAATATTATATATATTAGAAATATTAGATAAAAGAACCAGCAACAATTTTGCATACTGTTAACATTTAAGTAATGAGGGTTTAAAGTGTATTTTATCAAGACTTCATGGCATCTCATCAAGATGGACAGAGTCACTATATTTTGCACATCCAGATGTGTTTATTAAGGCCTTTTTTTTCCCCACTACCTGCAGGAACAAATAAATGAACCAGAGTGTTGATGTTTCATAGAAGCTGTCTGAATTGTGCACATATGTGCATGCTAAAGCTTTGCTGAAATTTACTTCCTGTGCAGATGACGCCACGCAACAATGGAGAACTCCCCTTGGGAGTAAGTAGCGAACTTTACAAAGAGAAACGCTACCAAAAAGGCCATTTTCTGATAGAAACATTCTTAATTTTTAAGCTCAGTTTTTTCCAATAGTAGTGAAATATTCAGGCAAAAGTTTTAAAAAGTCACAGAGAAACGGCAGCTGACAGGTCAGGTCAGGTATGGGAGCATATGCCAGTTTACCATGTCAGCCTTGGTCTTGTACTGCTCTGGCCTCCTGCTGCAGACAAGAATGAACAAAGCCTCTGTTTAAAACCTGGACTGGTGGTTTACACAACACTTGAGTATGGTCTATTTCCACAAAGTGGTCTGGTTTGGTTCAGTCAAGTTTTGTTCTGGTTTAGCGCATTAAACTCTGATCTTACCCCTCAGCTGATGTCCATCCCAACCTCCAGTCTCTTTGTTGGGACAGGAAATCTGTCTCGTTTTCGGGATCCAGATCATTTGGCTCAGCTCAGAAGGGTTGCTCTTCTTTGGTATCAGTTTGGATTTTTAAATGTGGAGGAAATAACAAGAGGATGGAGGATGGAGGAAATGAAACTGGCACTCAAACAGAAGCTAGCTACCGTGGCTAGCATAAAGAGTCATTTTGTAGCACTGGCTCGTTCATTAATGGTTTATTCAGTTGATAGCATCTTAATGAAGACTTCTCTAGACTCCCTTCATCTAGACAGATGACACTAGACAAGTGTTACTCAACCCTGCTCAACCAAAGAGCCAAATTAGTGAAAAATACATTCGCAAGAGCCACGATCTAAGTGGTGAAAAGTGGAAAAATGGCTTGAAGTAGCAATAAAAATAGGTAAAAGGTGGCAAAAATGGTCCAAAAGTGGCAAAGAAGTGGCAAAATAATGAGAGGAAAGGGACTAAAATGGGCAAAAAGCAGTCAATAGTGGCAAAATAGGGCAAAGACATAGGAAACAAGTGGTATTTGATGGCAAAAGGTAGCTTAAATGGGTGAAAAGTGATAAAAACATGGGGAAAAGCGGCAAAAATGGGATAAAAGTGGTATTTAATGGCAAATGGTAGCTTAAATGGGTGAAAAGTGGTGAAAAAATGGAGAAAAGCGGCAAAAATGGGAAAAAGTGACAAAAATGGTATTTAATAGCAAAGGCAGCTTAAATGGGTGACAAAGGGCAAAAATGGCACAAATGGGACAATTTAGTTTGACAATTAAAGCCTTCTGTATGAGCCTGGGAAAGAAACTAATTATTGTGATTAATTTCTGAGGTCAAAGGTTCCCTTTTCTAAGGTTTTCTGGGGGAATGATATGGCTCCAGAGCCACATGTTGAGTATCCCTGCACTAGACTCTGGGCAGTCTGCAGGACTGAGCAATTTGTGATATTGATCACCACCATATATAATCATACTCTATGTATGCAGAAATGTCACAGTAACTGCAGTGATTGTAATATTTCTACATACATAGAGGTGCTGAGTACAAACTTTCTTCTGTTCCCATCCATTCCTAATGGCTGTCCCCCACTTCCTGACCCCCCGATGGATGTTTGGTATTACATGGTGGCAAACAACCTTATTTGTGCAGTTTAGACTGTGCACAGGAGTTTGTCTGCAGTTTATTATATTTATTATATTTCCAAACCTAACATACATGTACTGTTAATGTATCGGCTACAAATATCAGCGGACACTGATAGTTAACTTTAAAGATAATATCTGCTGATATCAGGACAATAATCTTGTGCATCCTTATTGATTTCTGAATCTTTATTCTGGGGATGAACTCCTCCTGGCTCTCTGTGAAAACAGCCCGTGTGTGTGCCGGTTTGTGAAAGCATGTCCGTCTCTCTCCTTGTTCCCGTCTCTGCAGGTTCACACAGATGGACTGTGACGGCCACCTGGCCAAGTGTCTGTCTGAGGTGAACGTGGACGTCACCTGGTGAGGGGGGAGGGGCTCTGACTGCTGTCCAGGAGCTATGAGATGCACAGATAACCCCCCTCCCCTACCTGCTGCCAACATGGTGCAGGATGATGATGATGATGAAGAGGAGGAGGCTCTAAGTGTTTACCACAGGATTAAAGTGGGAATGGACCTGAGCTTGTGAAGCTCTTGCCCAGTCGTCTGACCACTTAAAACACTTTAAACCAGCAGGCCACTGATGGTGAAGGCTGCTGTGTACAGTGGACATCAGTACTAACTAATACCGTTAATACACATTCATGTCACTGACTCAGCAGTCGGAGCAATGTGGAGTTTAGTGAACACATCATCATGTGACCAAAGGCTCAAACCCTCCATCATCTAGATAAAAGACGGCCGACTCGACCTACTGAGCCATCGTCAGCTCTGATAATGAGGATCATTACTCTGTAACTGGGTGGTGCACACACTAGGGATGGGCAGGAGTGCTTGATGATGCTGATGAGTGGAATAAAATATGGACGTCTGCTAAAACCTGGTTCTGCTTCTGCATTGGGTTTGTTGACTGCGTCGCTCTGCAACAGTCCGCCCAAACCCTTCCTGGCAGCAGAGGCCATCGAGGATCCGTATCGCCATACACGTTGATGTGGGATGGTAAAATGTCCTAATAAACATGTCCTGCTCTGAATTCACTACAGCAGCTATTTATGGATCATTTCAGAGTTTTAAAGGTCACATATGCAAAAATCACTTTTCAGGCTTTTCTGGTAAAAATATGTGCCCCTGGCCTGTCCATAATCCCCAAGAACCAGAAAAATCCCCCCCCCGCCACCTTTCAGAAGATGTGTGCTGAAATCATAGAGTGTAGAAAGAAATGGACAAAGCCTGTGTGACGTCAGTCGTCTGCTTACAATAGGTTGACGCAAACAACTCTTGAAGCCAATCCTGGCCGCCTCCATTTTTAAACCGTGGCCTCCACCAAACTTTGGACCAACCTAACAGCCCGCCCACTGAGCTTGACTTCCTGTCAGCTAGCTAGCTCAGATTCTGGATGACAGAAACAAAGCTTCTGCCTGTTGAGCTATCTGTCAATCAAATGAGACGCACCAATCAGTGCGCAGTGAGGTGTTTCCTAAATGCAATCAAAACTATTGTGGTACAAAAAAATTCAGCCCCCGTACATTTAGAGCACATGAAGACATTAGCTAATGAGACACATTTGGTTATTGAACCAGGCTGTAAACCAGTTTATTTCTAGGGTAAAAACCAGCTTAACAGGTGTTCAGATGGGACGTCCAGTGTTCCTGCAGCCAGACTCAAGTGGAAACTTGCTGTATTGCAATTTTTGGCACTTCCACATTGGCTTCTTTTTTTGCTGCTTCGCTGATACAGGCGTTCTCAGATTTTCCCTCATGATGTTATGTGGGGAGTTAGGTGAGATTCGGTTGGCCCCCCCCTTTCCTCAGAAGAAAGTTTGGTTTTCATAGTTATTTCCATTTTCTATTTAAGAAACTGTCACACCATGCTGTTCCTACCACCAGTAACTGCTAAGCTACCGCTGAGGTTGTCACATTTACGTCCAGTGAAGTGACGTGGTAAAGCTCAGACAGGAAGGCAGCAGCCATTTACTGAAGCTACAGCGGCCTCTAGTGACAGGAAGTTCATTACAATTTAAAAGAGCATTATAGACGGGGATTCCTAGCTTGTATTTATACAAAAAATGATCGGTTATTTGTTTAACTGAATCTCAACCCAGCCAGTTTGATAAACAAATATAACCGTTTAACCATGTAATGCATGGTGGAGAAATATGGATTCTGAACGTCCAACAGAGGATCGATTTTCAGTTCCTTTTAGTCTCGTCTTCATTATAGAAAAAAGTAGTTGGCAAACATTCAAGTCATAGTTTTAGCCAATCAGACTAGACCTGTAGCGTAAATCAGGCTTAAGAGCACACATTCATGACCCACTGAAAACACCTGTGTCCCACTTTTGGGTCCAAACCCACCGGTTTAGAACCTCTATACCTTGAGGTGCATGCATATCTGTGATATTTGTATTTAACGCTGTGGCTCTGACTCCCCTCAGTGAACCCTGTTGTCAGGCTTTAATCTGCCATCTTCATCCTGAAAGTCCAGCATGTTGCTCTTCTTCATCGTGTCCACTTGTCCTCTGATGATTCAGGATCCAGCTGGTCAAGAGGATCTCCAAAATATTATTATTACAATCCGCCCTTCCACAATAAAAGCAGGCCGCAGCCTCCTCACTGAGCTGCTTTCACAGAAACAAATTAGAGTGGGTGAATGTAATTGGACAGCTGCACAGAAATAACAACTGAGTCATCCTCAGCCTAAAAATCTGCAACTCTTATCATCGTTTATTAATTATTGTGGTTGATATTAAAAAATCTTTGCTAAAATGACTCATTGAAGTTTTTATTAACAGTTTTTGTCTCATAAACGGATCAACAGTGGAGCTTAATTCACTAAATTAAAACTCTAGATAGACTTTTCCATAAATCCAGCTGAAAAGTTGGCTGCAGTCTGTAGATCAGGGGTGTCAAAGTCAAGGCCGGGGGGCCAAAGCCAGTCTGTGGTACAGTCATACCTGGCCCTCAAGATTGTATGATATTGTTATTATAACTGGCCCACCAGTATGAGGTCTGCAGACTTCTTCCAGTATAAAAATGTAAATTTAACCTTGATGATTTAAAAAAGTGTAAAAAAAAAAATGAGATAAAAAGTCAGGAATTTGGGAAAAGAAATTAGCTTGTGTTTTCATCTCATATTTTCAATTTTACATCTCACAATAACTTAGTTAACTTATGATTTTGTATTTTTATTTCATATTTTGACCTTTTCAATTCATGGTTTTGACTTTTACCTAACATTTTACCCTTTATAGTCACAGCTTTAAAGTTTAGTTTTGAATTTTAAGTTTTATTTTGAACATTTAAGCTCATGATTTAGAATTTTATTTTATATTTTGAACTTTAAGAGTCACAATATAAAATTTGAACTCATATTTTTGTCTGTAAAACTCATGAATTTGACTATCTTGTGTTTTGATCTTTAAAACTCATTATTTCTAAATTTCTGATATTTTGACCTTTGAAACTTATGATTCAGACTTTTATTTCATATTTTGACCTTCTAGATTCAATTCTTTCTTCGTTTTTGTCTCATATTTTGACCTTATAGATTCAATTTTAAAATTTAAAATTCATTATATAAATTTTTATCTCCTATTTTTACCTTAAGAACTCTGATTTCTAATTTGATCTCTTCTATTTGCCTAATAAAAACATCATTTTGTCTTATAATTTTGTATTCTGACCTCTTGAACCAATAAGTTTGACTTTTTAGCTTAGATTTTAGCCTTTAAACTTACCATTTTGACTTTTATTTTTAAAGTCTCAAGATCATTTATCATCAGTTGTCAGGGTTTTTTTCCCATAATTCTTTACTGTTGAAAATGACGGTGGCATTTTATGCTTAAATGTTGACCTTGTTCAGCTCTCAGGTTAGACCTGAATTCAGAATCTGGCCCCTGCTGTGATTGAGTTTGACACCCCTGCTGTAGATTTATACGGCGGTATAAAGTGCTGAGACGTGCAGCCACAAGTGCAGGCAGCTGCCTCCGTCACACTGCATGAGACCCAAGATAACATGACAGACCTGCAAGCTACTGCTTGGCTTTTTCACTCTCAGCTTCAGACTCCAAACACATTTTGCCTCTCATGATGAACTAACTAGAGCAATCGTTCTCAACCTAGGGGTCGGGACCCCTTTGGGGCCATGAGACACTGAGAGGGGGTCTCCAGATTTCCTAAAAAAAAAGGTAATATTTTTTTAATTCCACTGTTGCCAGTTTACACCAGTTTTGCCAGATTTTAACCAGTTTATCATTTTTTCCCCCACAGATTTTAACACATTTTTGCCATTTAACACTTACACCCATTTAACATTCAACACCAATTTCATCACTTTTATGCACAGTTTTTCTTGTTTTAACCACATTTCACTATCTAAAATGACCTTTTTGTCAGTTTGACCAATTTCTGCCAGTATCTGCCTATTTTTTCTTTCTCAGTTAGCACTATTTTGCCAGTTAATATTTATTTTTCTTCCCATTTCACCAGATTTCCACCCATTTTTGACATTTTAATTCCCTTTTACCACTAGTTATTCCCATTTTTCCTTTTATCAGCAATTTTTTTGCCATTCTTACATAATTTTTGCCACATCTAACCCATTTCTGCTACTTCTCAGATCCAATTTCACCACTTTTTCCACCTTTTTGCCATTATTAACCCATTTTAGCCATTTTAAAATCATTTTAGTTCTTTTTTTTTTTTTATACAAAACAGATTTGCATTTTTAAGAAGGCTATTTACTACACAAATGATTTAAAAAAGAGACTTGTTTCATTGATAAGAGTGGTTATTTTTTCAGGTTAAATATAAAATAAGGATATCACAGCTTGACTTTACAATAGACCATGCTTTTGTTGACCTCCATGGTCCCCCAGTTTGGCTGGGCCCCAGAAGACCCCCCCCCCCCCTTATGGACGGCCTTGTCTCCACATGACTATTCTTGAATGTGCAAGGCTGTGTTTGACCACCTTCAGGTACAGTGGGGGTCCCCGGTCTCTGGCACCTTTTTTTGGGGGTCGTGGGCTGAAAAGGTTGAGAACCAGTGAACTAGAGGAGCGTTTTAGTTTCTCAACATTTTCACTTTTCCTTAAAAATGCATTTAAATTAATTCCTCTATCCTCGCCTTTTTAGCTGATTGCATCTTCCAAGGCTGCAGGAACAGGAAGTTCTTCTGCAGCCTCGCCTAAATAAAGACACGGCAGCATGTTGTGCTCCTCTGCAGATTTGAATATTACTTCCCATTAAAGAGAGCAGCTTTATTTCCTCTGCATCAAATAAACAGAGAAGATGTTTGGTGATTAATATCGGTTAATTGGCTCTCCTGCTCTCCTGGTACGACTAAAGTGGTGATCAGAGGATGTGCTGCCGTGTTAGGCAACTCCCTGAGATGCACAAAAAGTGAAGCATCTGCAGAGATTTTTCTGCCCTCGTCTGCAAAAAAGAAAGGACGCAGTTCACGGAAAACCAGTATCATTTTAATAATTACACATATTTACAAAGATGCGGTGAAGCAAAATCAAGCGAGTCCAACCGGCATTATGTTAGAAAAGAAATCATGGACAAAGTTCATTCGTTTCCAGATAAAATTCTCCTTCTCTAAAATGCTCCAGCGGCCTTTGCGGGGCTCTAATGTGGTTTCAAGGACTCTCTGTTTATCTCTTAGTCCCCCAAGAAACCAAAAAAATGTCACTAATGTTTTACCCGCTGTGCAAAAAGATCCGACAACACGCAGCAAAGAGAGCGAGTCTGAGGGGAGGCTTCCTGGAAATGTTGGAGGATTTCTTCCAGTGTGTGTGTTCATTATATCAGACTAATTGGTGAGCATGGATCAGCTTCATTATCTCTCCTCTCTCTCCATCTTTTTCTTTTCGCCCTGCGGCTAATTGAGACCCTTTGACTCGGGATCAGCTAATTAATCCTATTATGTGCTTATCACATTAGCACGGGTCAGATTTCATCAAATACATCTCAGCCAATAGGGACAGAGCTCCTCTTCTTCTTCTGTTCTTTTTCTCTGGAGCTCGCAGACGGAGAGATTTCAGAGGCGAGCTGTCCCTAACTTTGATCCGCGCTCAGAGCTGATAATCAATGATGTGTTTGATTTAATCCAAACGTTTCAGCAGCATGAGGCTAAAAAACGTGGTTATAAATGTCGCTTTGGCCGTAGAAAGGTGGCAGTTTGGGAGGCTAAAATTTCTCTGTGTACAAATGGCTTCCTGTTTTTGTAGAGCTGAGGAGTTGATGCTTGATGGAGAGCTGACCATCGTGCATGCTGGCTGGATTTACACGGGCAACTTCTGCAGATGCAAAACCAGATCTTGGGCTCAATCTTGTCCTCCACTTAGACCTATCCCTAATTTTGCAGGTTCAAGGTCTAGGAATTCCTGGAGCCCATTTCATAAAGCAGGTTTAGTGCAAACCTTGAGTCTGTTAACCCTGAAAAGAGGGAAAGTAAGATTTCAGTTTGAGAGACCCAAACCTAAGAATGAGAGGTGACTCAAGCCTGTTTCACAAGGAGGGGCAACCTAAACTCAGAGTTGGTATGGTAACTGAGTCTGTGAAGGTCGTCAGTAAACCTGCAGCTTCTGTCTGTCTGCTGAGACAGAGACGTGGTTTCATTTCCACATCCGTTCTTTCAGTCTGTATCAGGGACGCTGACACGTTACTGGAGCACCGACCTCCACCAGTGAGGGGCTTAAGTGCGAGAGATCCCGTCTTCATCATGTCCTTTCACTGAAGAGCACAGATTAAAGGCTGCATTACTTCACATAAAGTTAAATTTAGGTGGGTAAATGGGTTTAATCAGGCTGAATTCATGAACTAAACAGGATAAAGGGAAGACAATGTGTGTTTGAAACCAGCATCAGAATTAAACTAAAGACTCTCACTAAAGCTTCAGGATTTGAGTCATAATTTTAGACAAAAGTTTCACTATCACATAACCCCTCTTTTAGCACCTTAACATCAACTTACGTTAGTTTTAGAAATGATTTTATGATTTTCGTCATCACCTTTAAACCACTGAAGGTTTCAATCTATACAACAGAACTTTTAACCCCCATGAGCCAGCCTGCAGCCACAGATCCTCATGCGAGGGTTTCCTGGTCGTTCCAAAGTCGAGACTTAAATGTGAAGGTGGCAGGGCCTTGACCATCAGAGGGCCTCAACTTTGGAACGACCTGCCTGAGGAGATACGGCGTGCAGAATCAGAGACATCTTTTAAATGACTATTTATCTTCTCACAGATTTTGACTTTATTTGAATTTTTCACCACATTTCATTTCCTCTAATCTTTTACTCACCTTTCTTCCTTATTAACCTCATTTTATTTCCTTGCCCCTTTGGCGGTTTTAAATCGTCTTCGCCGTCCTCACTTTAAAGTGTTACTTATTTTTTGCTCCTCTATTCTGTACCTTAGCTACCATATCTGATTTATTTATTTATTTTTGCCCCCTTTAATGACATTTTACCGCCTTTTACTGTTTTTTTCTCTCGTTTTGATTTTAGTCCTTTTTGTTTTGGTCTTTTGGTCTTTTTGGTCCTCTTGGTCTCGGCCTGTGTAGCTGGGTTCCTCTGTTCCTGTTATTTTGGTTTATGATGAAGTGATGCCTGCATTCTGATGACGTCTGTGATGATTCCTGCACTCTGACTGATGCCTTAGTTTGCATGGTATCTCCTGACGTCTGGGTTCTTGGTGTCTTATGTTGTTGAATTATAATTTTAATCAGGTTTTTGGTTTAGTTCTTGAACTGTTTTGGGTTCTGCTTACCTCTGTCTTCTTTGTCTTTGTTGGGTTTTGTTGCTTTTTTCTTCCATTTACTTATGCAAATCAGAACACTTTGTAAACTCTTGTGTTTAAAGTGCTATACAAATAAAGTTATTATTATAATTATTAGTAGTAGTTTTATGGTAAATTTACAGGATTAAAATCGTAGTTTCTGAGAGTTAAGAATAAGCTAACGCAGGCAACCATGTTCATGGGTAACTTCTTTATTTTCCTAAATATAGGTCTAATATTTCAGCCTTCAAAATAAAACATTTAACCATGGATTAATATTGAAATGTCAATTGATCAATTAAATCTTCAACAGTTGCGACTCAAATCCTGTCAATTCATGACTGTAATCTTTTAATATTACAACTCTTGTAATGTTGCTTTTTTCTTTCATGTGCCCATAGCAGTCTACCCTGTACCTTCATAAAATGGTGCAACTTTTTTCTTCTAAAAATAAGGTAATACGCATAATTTCAAGTGAGAGTCCAGCTTTTTCTTTTGTTTTTTTTGTTTTGTTTTGTTTTTTTTTTGTTTTTCAGAGTCGCGCTCGAGTATGTCCACATTCCAGGTCAATAAAAGAAACCCCCTTTTGGGAGTGAAGGAGGCACAGTTGCTCCTTATACTTCAGTGTAAAATCAACACAGCTTACTGTGATGGAACAACGTGACCAAATGTCTGAAAGCTTTTTAAATCTGGTCGCCATCCTGGTATGGAACCAAAAGGGATGCTCGATCCACCACGCTCAAAAACACTGCTAACTAAAATTCATCTGGCTTTTTAGTCTTAAAGCAGCATAAACTTGCTGATCACATTTCCTGTCTCTTACTCGCAGGTTAAGTTACTGCAAAAACAACCTGCTGCCTTTTCACCTAAGGAAAGATCTCTGCAGTTGCACTGAGCTGTAGTTGCACCATGTAAATCCAGCCTTGGTATGGAGTTAGAAACACACAAATGTCCCAGAATGGAAGCAGAGACACTTTTCCACAAGACAGCACGACCAGGCGCTCAGAGGATCTTTATGGCCGGCTGCAGATGGTCACACAGCAGAAACTGGTGAGGAAGAATCTGAGCTCGGCCAGAAAGCCTGAGCACGCCGCAGAGAGCATCATATTTATGTAAGTTTGATCAAACTAAAGCTGTCAGACCAAGAAGGGCCAAAAGTTAACATTTATGCTACAGTGAATATGGGAGGGAAAGAACAGATTATGTTCCCACGGCAGCCATGTTACTGTGATGTCACCCTGAAGGTGGGAAGCTCAGATGTTATCGCGTCATTCTGTTATAATCCAGGTTCTACTGGTTTCATGCTAATGTTTCCTGGTTGGGAAGCGACCACAAAAACAACAGAAACTAAAAATCCAGGGGGAGATTGGACCACATCTATTGTTTATAACAGGTTTGATTAGTCCAGTATGATAGATGCTAACTTTAGTGTCAGCAATGTCTTTGTGAATGTTTGATTATCACTGACATGATAGATAGGGCTTGCATTAATAAAAATATATTAATGCAATTTTTTTACATTCAATTAATGCTTATAGAAAAACTTAGAGGATTTATTTGAGCTAAAAACAGAATATTAAGCATGCAGGTCAGTATTTAGCTCCACTGCCCTGCAGCACTGCAGTCTTAAATATAAAGCTGCATAAAGAAGAACTTGTGCAAACTTTAGTAACATGGGTTGCATCAATGATCAGTTCCGTTAAAATAATCGTGGGTGCACAGACAAAGTTGGGTTTTAAGAGTCTTTTCTCCCTTATTCAGATATACTGTATATTCAGTATAGTTACGCTTCTGGTTTGTGCTTTTCAAAGTAAAAGCAGACAACTCCATTCGCTTGCACAGAATGCTTTGATGCTGAATTTTCGCAGCTGATTTCTACAGTGAATCAGGTCAACTGTAGGGAGATTTATGAAGTAAAACTCATGAACAGGGCTGTGAAAACAGGGAACAATAACATGCATTAAACTGCAAACTTTGAGTAGAGGGGGAGCGATGTGCTCCAGAGTATGCTGCATGTGCAGATCACTGCACAGAAGGAGAATGTAAAATTTAGGGTTCATGCATCAGAAAATTTGAAAACTATGGTCCGATCTGTCCCTGGATTTTTGGTTTACGTTGTCTTTGTCGTCATGTTTCCATCAGGAAATGTTTGAATCTAAAAAGTCGACAAACGACTCGGAATATAAGAGCATGATACGATTTGAGTTTCCCACTGTGAGTGTACTGTCATCATCGGAGAATGGTCCATTTTAACAGTGAATTCTGAGAAAACATCAACTTTTACCCTTCAGCTTGTCCCCCTTTATGCCACCACTAACCTTTCTAATCCAAAGACCACTCCTGATTTGATTTATTCTGATTCTTTGAGTTGGTTCTTTATGAAACGAGAGATTCAGTGATGTGTCAGGGCCAGAAGAAGCCAGAGTGCTCCAAAAACACAGATTCTCCTTAAAATCTGAAGGTTTTGGACGAGCCCTGGCAGATCATGGTTGCAGATTTCCTTCTGCAGCCGTGACGGTCGATGTAAATAAGTGCAATCAGAGACATGGTACTTCATACGATCTTTGAGGCACTTCTTAAATAAAAAGAGTCCCCTCCCCTTCTTAGTTTGTAAAATCATAAAAGTAAGAAAAAGAAAACGCCGTGTTTGCGGATGAATCTGTGCCACTTGCATCGATAAAAAGGCATCGTCATTTTTGTACCACTACCTACATTATTTTACACAATAATAACTTAATTTCCTGTCAGTGTACATTCTTGTTCTGTGTGGGGCATCTCTGCCCCCCTACAAAATACAAAAAAAAAGGAATTAACCAAAAAAAAGTGCACGTAAAATTCAAGTCCCTCAGCAGAACTGTCGTTGACGGGGATGTGAGGCGGGTGGAGACGTGTTCATGATGGCAGGCACAGAATGAGACAGCTCTCTGATCACATGTCGAAGCCGCTCGTGCTTCGACATGAGGATGGACATTCTGAGGAGAGAAAGGAACAAAGACGAAGGAGGAAGAGAACAGAAAAAGAAACGGGGGAAGACAGCGGAGCGACAGGGAATGTTCTGAAGTCTTTGTTTTCTGAGGAGATACCAAAAGAAAACCAGTTTGGTACCAAAGGAAACAATCGTCCAGGAGGGAAGCTCTCCTCGTGTTGACATGTCCACGGGCTGAGTTCATCCTCACTGATGTCCTTTACTCTTCCTCCTCCTCCTCCTCACCGTACGGAGTCGGCTCGCGAGTGTTTTTTGGCTGAGACGGCAGCTTGGACGAACAGAAGGTGGGCGAAGGAGGAAGTGTGTCTCTCCTTCATACAGACTCCTCCGTGGATAGCAGCAGGGGGTTGATGTATTCAAATCCCTCAAACTCCGACTGGTCTATTCTCTTGATGACGTCCCTGAGGAGAGAGATGGAGACGAGAGGAGGAATTAGAGCAGTTTCATCACAACCACGCTGCAGAATCAGCTAACAGATCAGACCATGAACAGAAGGACTCCACTGTTTTACATCAAACTCTGTTTTTAAGGCAAAAATTTGACTTTAGAGACAAATTCAAACCTAAACCCATGACATTCTGGACTGGAGGGAACAATAAGCAGAAAACCAATCGATCTTTATTTGTATTCAGGGTTTCCGTGGATCCTTAAAGATCTTAAATGGACCTTCTAGTTGAAAACAGGTAAACCTTTGGTCGGTCAAGTCAAAGTTCCAGGTCTAAGGCTGACACTGATCCAAACAGAATTCTTTTAAAGAGGTTTAGACTTTTCTATGCAATACTTCCTGGAATTAGGGAAAATATTAGAGGTAAGATATTTAAAATTTTTGTACTAAAATATCTGTATTCATAAAAAAACACTAGTCCTATTATATTTAGCTAAGTTCAGTTAAGCCAGAGAAATTCTTCCCTTTGAATAGTTCTGACAAGACTTGTCTTGTGACGGTGGCTGTCATGATGGAGCCATTATGATGGACACAACCTTTTGTCCTTGGTGTGGAAATGATAGATGAACTGGGAAAAGACATAAGCTGACATAGATCAGTTAGCCATTAAAATTAATCTGTATAATCGGACAGTATTTACAGCCAATACAGGCGATAAAGGCTGAAATTTACAGCTGATTAAAGCTATTTTTTTAACCAAAAATATGCTAACAATAACAGCTGATAAAGGCTGATATTAACAGCTGATACAGGCCGATATTTACAGTCGATAAAGGCTGACATTAACAGCTGATACAGGCCGATATTTACAGTCGATAAAGGCTGATATTAACAGCTGATACAGGCCAATATTTACAGTCGATAAAGGCTGATATTAACAGCTGATACAGGCCAATATTTACAGTCGATAAAGGCTGATATTAACAGCTGATGCAGGCCAATATTTACAGTCGATAAAGGCTGATATTAACAGCTGATGCAGGCCAATATTTACAGTCGATAAAGGCTGATATTAACAGCTGATGCAGGCCAATATTTACAGTCGATAAAGGCTGATATTAACAGCTGATGCAGGCCGATATTTACAGTCGATAAAGGCTGATATTAACAGCTGATGCAGGCCAATATTTACAGTCGATAAAGGCTGATATTAACAGCTGATGCAGGCCGATATTTACAGTCGATAAAGGCTGATATTAACAGCTGATTCAGGCCGATATTTACAGTCGATAAAGGCTGATATTAACAGCTGATGCAGGCCGATATTTACAGTCGATAAAGGCTGATATTAACAGCTGATGCAAGCCGATATTTACAGTCGATAAAGGCTGATATTAACAGCTGATACAGGCCGATATTGACAGTCGATATAGACTGATATTTACAGCTTATACAGGCCGGTATTTACAGTTAATATAGACTGATATTTACAGCTTATACAGGTAGATATTTACAGTTGATAAAGGCTGATATTAACAGCTGATACAGGCTGATATTTAGAACTTTACAGGCTGATATTTAAATCACAATAGGCTGATATAAACTTATATGGACTGATATTTACAGTTGATACAGGCTGATAATTAAATCAGAATAAGCAGATGTTTACAGATGAGTAATACAGCATTGTAAGTTGATATTTACAGCTGGTATAGACTGATATTCACAGCTAATTTAAGTTGTTATTTCACAGATATAGGTCAATATTTATAGCTGATATAGGCTGATAATTACAGCTGATATAGGTGGATATCTACAGCCAATATAAGCTGTTATTTTGCAGATATGCCTCCCCCCACCACCAACAGGTACATGGAGCTCCACATCCAGCAGGCTGAGTAAAAATAAATGGACTCCTTCAGTAACACAGCTGACTTCTTCTCCTGCAGCTGCAACAGGCTGTTTACTCATGGCTCTGTGTGAGAGAGAGGATGCTGAAGTCCAAAAAGGAGGCCTCTCACCGGGCAGCACAGAGGCTTTCTCCCCTCAGACAAACAGAGTAGGGGGCTTTGAAGTTAAAACAAAAGGTGCCTTCAGTGGACCGTCACCCTGCTCCACCAGGTGGGTGGGGGTCTCACTTCAGGGGCCACCGGCGGAGCTGAACAGGTTGTGGATCCCACCCACATGGAGCGAAGGACAAGTGAGAGAAAGGCAGCGGTGTCTCTGTTTCAGATTCAGAGCAGAATACTGATGAAGCAGACATTTCTCCATCAGATCGCTCTCTTTCTCTCTCTCTCTCGCTCTCAGTAGGAGGAGGTCAGCCACCAATACGAGCATCACATCCACTAAACGCTGTTTTTTATTTTAAGAGTGAACACTGGGGCAGTGAAGAGCCTGCAGAGAAGGACACTCAGAGGAGACAAGAAGGTTTGGGGACTGACCAAAACAAACAGCCAGTCCGACCAACATAAATGTTTTCTTTTTTTAAGCTTGGAAGACTTGAAAGTGTTAGCAGATGCTGAATGAAGAGGAGAGGATGAGGAGGGGGAAGGAGAGATGGAATAAAAGCTCCATGGAGTATTATTCCTGAACAGACACTGAACATGTACAGTTAGAAATCAACACAACAGTTGAGCAGCTATTGGTAATTTCACATCAGGGACTTGGGCCTGGCCCCCCAAGTCTGCTTCATTTGATCTGTGTGAACACAAGCCTGTCGTATTTAGGCCCCAAACCAGAGTCTGCATGAAGAGATGGTCTAAGGCATTCATGTGGACTCAAGAGCAGGAGATGTGAATGTAACCGTGCTCAAACTAGAAATGTTCCTGCTAATGACGTTAGTGAGTAGAGATGTAGAAACGATCCTCAATGTCTCATTTCTTTAAAAACCGGTGTATCCGTGCAGCATTGCATCCTATTAGCTGAAAGGTAGATGTGGCAGTAGGAAGAGGGTCATTGTCATCAGATTTATGAGCGTAATGGCAGCTGTCATCCACTGGAGATAGAGTCTATAAGTGGCTGCATGATAGCTTCAAGCATGTGACCAGGATTAAAAATACTGGCTTGGAATTCTGGTGCTGATGAGGGATTTGACTTTGACCATTTAGCCAGCTAACTGCGCTCATTCATAAAGTCTGGGACAGGGGCTGTTTGAAGGCATTTCTGGTGATACCTGGATATATACTGTGTATTACCATTCAGCTAAAAGTGATTGAAAGATGATTTTAATCTCTATAAACCAGCCCTGACAACACAAGAAGAGCTAATCTTCACTAACAACAAGGGTCCGTTGATAACCTGTGAAATACTGCATGTCTGGTTGCAGACATCTCAGAGCCGTGTATTTTTCTTAATAAAATCACCTTTTCCCGCTTTAATGCACACATAGACGTCCAAATAAAACACCTGCAGAGCGGGGAGCATCAACAGGTTCATGGAGCACACCGAAGCATCCTCCAGAGACGAACGCTACAGGAGAACAAAGTATTCTCTGGGCGTTGTTTCGGCTTTTCTGAGAGGGGGAGCTGGTAGATTAAAACCAAAGCCTCCCTCCCCCTCTCCACGTTGGCAAACCCCCCCAGCAATCCTGGCTTTTAATGTCCTGATGTAAATGTGTAACGCGGAGGGTTTACTGTCTTTCTCCTCGCGCGGCGCTCACTGCTCTTTCTTCTCGTGCCAAACCCATCACCAGGGGGAGAGAGGGGAGACTGGAGAGCTTTTTGCATCACCCCCTCCTGGCGGGAGTGGGCGACATCAGCCCCTCTCCTTGGTAACGGAGGAGAGAGAGAGAGAGGAGCGGGCGGGGGGGTGAAGTGTGAGGCGCAGAGAGGAGGCGTGCGTCTCCTTTTGATGTGAGGAGGTGTTTGATGCCAGGTCGGTATCTCCTCTGCTGATCCGGTGATGTGCTCTCTATCCTGTTCTCCCTCCTCACCCCCTCACAGTCTCCCCTGGAAGTCCCTCACGGACTCCCCCGTCTGTCACAAAGGAGCTTCAGAGGTGTCTCTGCGGCCCCTTAATCAGCAGGGAGGGGGTTTGAAGATGAGCGTCAGAGAGGAGAAAAGGTGTTCAGCTCCTTCAGACAGAGACATCGAACATAACTAGCGACATCTGTCACGGCTGCAAAGCATGATGGGCATTTAATAAGGCTCCAATTAACACTCAGAGCTCCTGCTGCTCGGTGCCGTCTCATAATCCTGCAGTTACTGCTTTATGTTGAGGTCAGACAACACGCTATGAGCGGGGTTATACAGAACAGTTATGGGAGAGCAGATCATTCTTTAACCCTGTCTGGTGCATCACACCAGGGACACTTCAAAACCTCCAGACGGAACGTCTAGCATGCCTCATTATCCTCTCTGACTGCTATGATTTTTTAACCTTTCAAAGCTGATGGATTAGGGTTAGGGTTAGATTTCATGTCTGCCATCAGGAGGGTCCATCTTCCAAAGTTTGAAGCTTGTTCCCTGTCAGAGACTGACCGGACCAATCGGGATGGTTTTAGGAGAAAGAGGCAGTAGCTACTGAGCTGGAACAACTGGACCATCATGGAAAACAGGAATGAGACAGCGACAGAACAGCAGCTTCCTGTTGCAGTTCACTATTCCTTCTGTAGCAGTGCTTCAGGTAACACCTAGAGTTTCCATGGCAATGACCATGTCTGTCACGGTGGCTCCATCATGACAGCAACACAACAGCATAATCCCGTTACAATACAAGTCAAGATTTTCTCCTGCTTTGAAAACTTTTGGAACAGTTTGAGGTAATGTAATGTCTAGATCTTTCAGTGCAAATATTTGACATGTTTTTTCTTTGTAAAATTATGTATCCCCACCGACAATCAAATTTTGTTGATACTTAAAATCAATGAATCAGTTGGAAATATCGGCCTAAATTGGCTGTTAATATTAGTCTTCACTGACTGTAAATACCAGCCTTTGTTGGCTGTAAATGTTAGCAAATATTGGCCAAATTGGCCTCTTTAGCCTTTACAAGCTGTAAATATTGGTGGTTTAATTGGCCAATATAGGTTGTACATAAAGGCCTACATCAGCTGTAAATACCATCTTGTATTACCAGTAAATATATAAGCCTCTGTCAGCTATAAATATTGGCCTATATCAGCTGTTAATCCCAGTCTATAGCAATGCTAAATATTGGCCATAATCACCTGTAAATTTTAGCTTATATCAGCTGTAAATATCAGCATATATTGGCTCATGATATTGTCCAGTATCAGTCATAAATACTGGCCTGTATTTCCTGTAAATCCTGGCCTATGCCAGCTGTAATTAGTGGCCAAATGTACATAATAGTTTGATAAGTATTAGACAGGACCTTCAGACCTCTGTCAGCTAATGTTTTTCTTTTTCATCCTCATTCCTTACCATTCAAAGTGTGTTTTAAGGACTTGAGTTTTAGCCCCAAATAACATTTATATATCCGTATTGATGTAGGT
Organism: Cheilinus undulatus; assembly: GCF_018320785.1. NCBI lineage: Eukaryota > Metazoa > Chordata > Actinopteri > Labriformes > Labridae > Cheilinus > Cheilinus undulatus. The sequence continues at coordinate 2,509,133 of NC_054875.1, forward strand.
GTTGGCTAGAATGAATTTGTCAATATCAGGATATCAGATATTTGTAAAACTCCAACAGCCTGTATGCCTACTAAAGATCCTATTCCAGTTAAACCTCTGCTCCTGAGCAGCATGTTTGCTGAGAACCAGTTGACTTAAATCAGCAGAGTAAAAGCTTTGCAGGAGAAATCTAAACGTTGGAGCCTGAAAAATGAGTCCAGCATGGATTTTAATGAGTGTGATGTCTAACATAAGCCTGGTAATATCTATTGGCAGGCCCTAACAAAGCCGTATGGGATCCATTTCTTGCCGTCACAGAGGAACACTGGGTGTGTTTGTGTTTTCGTGCTGCGGCTGCTGACCGTCTGCAGCAGCGGAGCCTGCGCCGTGTCTGTTGTTCTGCCAGATCTCTGCTGCCTCTCCCCTCCAAAGTTAAATCTTAAACACAGAATCCCGTCACATCCTGAGGGTTCAGTGTTAGCATGAATGAAAACATGAACATCCCTGCTGGATAAAGACGTCAGTGTGGGGAACTCACGGGGGGTGTTTGTCTTTATTGGATGCAGAGTCTGCTGGGGAGATGGCACAACATGGACTGTTTGTGTGAAAATACGTTTTAAATATCACTGATGTGACTAGGAGAGGCTCTAATCATCATATGTGCTCTGTTTTAGCTTCACTGTTAGATATTTCCATGTGTGGTACCAGCTCGACTTCACTTGTCTTGACTCTACTCAGTTTTAGTACCAGTATCAACAGTACCTCCTAAATCTAGGTGGGGTCATCATAGCTGTCATAATGTTCAACACAACAACAATGGAGAACATCAGGCTGACAGCATACTGGCGTTGTCAGAGTCAAGAGACAAGATTTGTTCCAGAGATGGGTGTGAGTGGTGAGAGAAAATACTACGGATACTTGTACCAGTGAAAATACTGTCTTACCCCTTTTCCCAAAGACAGGACAACAAATTTCAGAGTAGCAAAATTTCTTACTGGTCCTGAGAATCCACTCCAGGAAGAGCTCCATTTGTAAACCAGAAAACTTCAAATACACGCAGGACAACAATGCAAAACAAGTCCAAGCCAGGCTTGGAAGCATATGATGGTCTGGCACTTCACCACGTCAACACTGACCCTTGGCCCTCCTCTAGGCCTGCATCAGGTCCATGCCCCATCTCTCCAGGTATCCTTCCAGCTGACCCCTCCACAGTGCACGCAACAACCACAAGGTCCAAGAGAGTCTGGCTTACGCCCGTTCATCTGAGATGCCATGTATCTCAGAACAGAAGGGTAAGGTTGATGGGAAGGATAAAAGTTAAAAACCTTACCTGCAACACCTGATTAATGCTAGAGAAAGCGGAGTAAACAGCGTACATATAGAAAAAAGCACAGCCAGCATAGCTTACATAGCTCCATTAGAGCTACGTAGATAATAGAGCTACCTAGTTTATGCAGCTAATGCTGCGTTGCATTAACCTTGAAAGTCAGATGTTGCCAGGAGGTCCCAACTGAGGGTGCTGGGGGTTGCTCCAATTTTCCTACGTTTACTAAGCTCACATTGCTAAAGCTAACTTGCTCCAGGATTGGACTGCTGATCGTCTCCTGTTTCCTTTATGAAATGTTTTGTTTGTAATGATTGCGATGTGTTTATCTAATTAATATAACTGTCAGACTTTGTTTATGAATAAAGTAATTTTTAAAAATCTAAACACTGGAAATACATTGTACCATCAAATTAGGGCCCTTCCGTTCTTAGATACACAGTGTCTCTGTTAAAAGGTTTGTAAGAACTGTCAGAAATGTACGGTCTGCAACCAGACCCCCCTCCCGAGGTCTGGTCCAGCCCACCAGGTTCTGGGCGCCCGGTATGCTGTGAGCTGGATCAGGCCTGGGAAAGCGTGCCAGGTGCAAAAACAAACACGGATGTTAAATAAATGCTGCAGATGTTCCATCTCTGAGAAAAAGGAGACGCACATGTTCGACACACTCAGACCAGCTCCAGAATGTGGAAAAGAAAACTGGGTTACTGACGGTTCTTCCATTGAACCAGCTAGGAACCGGCTCCAGCTCTAGCGCAGCACCAGTCCAGGAAGTGGATCAGTGGAATAGAGCTGTCTGACCTCTTTGTGGTCATCACTTTCTTGATGCCATGTTTGAGTATCAGCTAAGCTCTCTTGGATCCTACCAGAGGTCAAAGTACCAACACAAACAGACACGAACAAACACAATCATTGATCCAAACACAGCTGATAACCTGAGTAATTTGTGTCTGATTGCTCTCAGAGTAGGGATGCATGGTATCATTACCATAATATCAGTGAATAATAGCTTATAAAGCTGAGGATCAGTGCTAGCAGGTATGAGAAGCTCAGTCAAATTTTAAAGCTGCTGTACTGGCCGGACTTACCGGCACTAAGGGACGTGAGTTTCAAGGACAATAACTATTCAAAGTCAACTACAGTTGTTTGAAAAATATTTGGAGATCCAAAGAAATGGACAGGGATGTACATCTGAGTTCATTAGCTTGATGCTAACACATAATAGATATTGCTATCAACAAGCTAACTGATTTAACATAGCTACCTGATAATTTTAACTTAAGTAAACAGTCTATTTTATTAGGAAATACTAAGTTAGATAGATTGTTTAACTCAGTGGTTCTCAACCTTGGGGTCGGCACCTGCTTTGGGGTTGTAAGACGCTAAGACGGGGTCTCCAGATTCCCTAAAAAATCTTATTTTAATGTTTTTTGAATTCCACTGTTGGTATTTTCCACCAGTTTTGCCAAATTTTAACCAGTTTTCATCATTTTTCCCACAAATTTTAACACATTCTTGCCATTTAACTCCTTTCCACAACTTTTTTTCTGCCTGTTTTTGCCACTTCTAAACCAATTCTTGCCTAATGTTGCCTCTGTTGACCCATAATTGCCACTATTAACATTTTACCACTTTTTATGCCCAATTTTTCCCATTTTAACCAAATTTCCCTATCTGATATGTCCATTTTTGCCAGTTTGACCAATTTCTGCCAATATCTGCCTATTTTTCTTTCTCAGCACTATTTTGCCAGTTTATATCAATTTTTCTTCCCATTTCACCAGATTTCCATCCATTTTTGCCAATTTCAAGCCTTTTCAGCCACGTTTTAATTCCCTTTTACACTATTTATGCCCATTTTTGCCACTGTAACCTATTTTTGCCTTTTTTTCAGACATTTTCTTCTACAATTTTTGCCACTGTTAAGATCTTATTTCACCACATTTTCCACCCTTTTTTGACATTATTAACCTTTTTTTTTGTCCAATTTCTAACCCATTTTGATAAATATATATTTTTGACAAAATAGATTTACATTTTAAGAAGGCTATATACTACACAAATGATTCAACCACCTTCAGGCACACAGGTGGCACCTTTATTTTGGGGGTCATGGGCTGAAAAGGTTGAGAACCACTGGTTTAACTGACCATTTACATGAAGTTAAGAGAAGCTGTGTCAGCTGTCACTTCATCTCTTGCTTCTACTTCTGAGAAAATTTCCATCTGCAAAGGAAGCTTTGAAACATCACCCAAGACTTTCTGCATTCTCATGCATCCCTATTTCACAGTTTCACTGATAATTTGACCACAGAAGTTGCAGGATTATAATGTTGCAGTATGATGGAGATTATACTGAGCAGATTTAAAGTCCCTGCAAACAGATCTGTTTTACCCACCGTTCTCCACATGTGAAGGCTCTCTAAATTATTTACGTGAATTTGACTTTAATGAAGCGGCGCTGGGAGCTGCAGCGGCAGGACTTACTCATCATCTGGTGTTAGCTGCACTGGTTCATTAGTAAACTGCGTGTCGAAGTTTTCGAGGCCGTACTCATCGGAGATTTGAGGTTTGAAGGGCGGCGTCACCTCCTTCTTCTCCAGCTGAGGGAAAACAAACACATAAAATATATTAAATACAACTGTTCTTACTCAGTAACAGAGCAGAGAGCACGTACAGTAGGCATGGACCGAAGGTTTGGAGTTTTTTAAGTGCCCTGACTGATTATTAAACATTTACCCTTCTCTTTGATTAAAACAGGGACATCACTAATAAATGGAGAGGTTCAATTCTCCTTTTTAATGATGTGTCAGATATTTAAAACCCTTTAAGCTCCTTTATTAGGAAGCTCTGACGTGATCAGCCAAAGGAGTTTTTACAACTTTAATTCATCAAATTGAAGGTTATGAGAACCAGCTCTGCTTCAGGCTCATTCATTTCAGTCTTCTTTTTGCTCTCTCATGATTGTTTTATGAGGAATATAAGACTCTGTGAAAAGTTGGGACACTGTGTTAAATGTAAATAAAAACAGCAAACAGTGATTTGACAACCTCTGACTAGATACAACACAGACAAGAAATGTAATGCTCGAAGAGAACAAGGTCATTGGGTTTTATTTGCTTTTTTCTTCATTTTTAAATTTACAAACTTTCTCAATAGGATGCCTTGGATGTGTTCCAAAAAAAATTGGGACATGGGCATGTTTTCCACTGTGTTCCATCACCTTTTCCTCTAACAACACTCTGTAAGGAACGTCCCTGATGGAAGAAAATGTTGCTTCTAAACCTGTATGTACCTCTCAGTATTAAAGGTCACATATTATGCAAAATATACTTTTTCAGGCTTTTCTAGCAAAAACATGTACCCCTGGCCAGTCCACAATCTCCCCAAGGATCAGAGGCCCCCCTCTCTTGCCCTAACCTGGCACGCCAGATGGATGTGTTTCACACATCCATCTGGTTAACCACTCATACATAGCGTTTGGGAAAGGGCAGAGCCTTTGTAAAAACACTCGGAGGGTGACTGGATGAACGTTCTGTCTGTCACATCTTTACAGGCCAATCAGAGCAACAAAACACGTGACGTAGCTGCTACCGAGGAGTAAACGCCACAGAGAACTGCATAACGTGAACCATGGCGACTGTAGACAAGTCAGTACTCAACTCTTGTGGTTTTTGAAATGAAAACAACTCATTGCTGTTATTCTTTTAACGAAGAAATGTCGTTAAGTTCTGATAAAACTGACGCTTTAGCAGCATCCACGCTAATCTCTTCCACCATAATTGCACCGGCCTCTTGTCGCTGTTTGCTTACGTCACGACTCAGTCGCGCCCAAAAGCACTGCCCCTCGATGCTGATTGGTCCTGTCGCTTTCTAACTGGGCCCAAACGGTTCAGACGGGAGCTTTGCAAGATGGATTCCCCAGTGAGAAACATGGAAACGGGCGAATCCATCTGATTTGTAAGGTTACCCTTGCCCACAATTTCCACATAAAACAGTTGCCGCGCAGGGAATTTGCTCTGATCAGACACAAGCTACCTCACACACTGGAAGCGTGTTTACCCCACTGTGCATCGAAGCACAGCCTTAATCAGCATGAGACAACAGCTGAGAGCAGGGCAGAACTGTGAGTTCATGCAGGAATAGTATGTAAACAGTGGATCCTTTTCCTGAGCTTGATCTGCCAGTCATTTTGAGATGATTTCATGATTTTATTGCTTCCACTGTGAGTTAAATGATTAATGTTTGCTATAAAGAACCTGGTTTCTTGTAAAATTCTAAAATTTTTATCATCAATGGCGCTGTTGCTGCTCTGTGACCCACTGACCCCTGATGATTTTTGCTCTTGCAGGATGAGAAGTAATGTTAAAATAGTGATTATTTTTTATCTGGAGTCGGTGCTTTTTGTTGCATTTTGAAGCTGACGTGACACTTTTCATGTTTTCACGGCTGTTTGGATCGATCTGCACCATGTGGATAGGTGTGGTTTGGCTGTGGCAGTTCATTTCCAACAAAGTGCAGTGGAGTGGCGCTGTAGGGATGTGTCTGCGCCAGACTGGATGGCAGGCAGTAGCACTGCTCTGGTTGGCTAGAGGGGGAAAGATTTGCTCTGCAGTGATTCGCTGGTGGATCGCAGCACAGCCGTTGTATGTGGAAACTGGAGGTTAATTCTTCTTTTGGCAATGATAATAGAAACAAATCAGCATGTAGGCTGTTTGGAGGATGACTGTTGTCAAACCTTTATAAGTTTACGAGCTCTTGGGGTGCAGGTGGCAGGTGGTTTAAGGCGCGCCCTATGTACGCGGTCAGCCAAGGTTCGAATCTGGCCTGTGGTGCTTTCCCCGCATTTCTCTCCCCAACTCTCTCGTCCCTTTTTCCAATCCTATTCACTGTCGTCCTCTATAATCAAAGGCATAAAAGTAAACTTCAGTAACTCGAGTTCTCCAGCTTTGATGGCCAAGGACAAGGCCAAGGTTACAAAAAACCTAAGCTAGTTCAGCTCTGTGTTTCTGGGTAAAACTGATAGTTTTTACAGTGTGGATTATGACCAATCTTCTATGGAGTTCCTAATGATGACCCGTTACTGGGGTGTAGGTAGGAGATGGTGTTTGTCTTCATCTGTAGGTTTGAATAAACCTGCACGTGTTTTTCAGGAGTACAGTTGAGTAAAATGAGAGTCCATGTGTTCTCTGTGAGCCTGTCTGACTTCATTTTGTTCCCAGAAATCGTCCTGAGAGCTTGTTTTAACCACGGCGAGGGACTGATGTGAAACCATGGAAACAAAGAAGACAAAAACTCTGAATCACTCGGGCACAAATTACTCTGCTGCGTCAACCTCCTCTGTTCTGTTGTTTTTCTCTCTCTCTGCCTCATTCCTCTCTCTTCATCAGCGCCAAAAAATGTCCAAACACGGAGCGTGTTTCTGCATCTGATGTGACAGTATGGGAAACACTCGCCATTTAATCTGCACCCATTGATTTAAGAGTTTTCTTTTCTTATATTCATCAGACACATTCACAAACAAGCTCTGCTGTACACTATTCAAACATTTGACAACATTTATGAGCTTTTGTTTGCATCAGAACGGAGTTTTTTTAGATCCTTTACTCTTGAGTCAGAGGCTTTCTGCAGAGCAACATCACTTTTCTGTCTCTGTGAATCAGTGATCATCAACTGGCGGCCTGAGGGCCACATCAGGACCCCCACATCTTCCTGTCTGGCCCCTGGAACATTATCAGGACATGTGCGGAGGAAAAACACATGTTGTGGGAATTTTTTAAAATAAACTCCTTACAGCTACTGAGATTGAAAAATCTTCTCAGGAATGATTTTATGTTTCGTCTATTTTTCAGAAATCCACCTGTGAGCCATTACTAGCTAATCTGATGCATGTTAAACGTGTATTTATCAGTCCATTCTTGAGAAAAATTGCTGTTTTCTTGGGCAACTTTTGTTTTCAGGCATTAGGGGCAATTTTTGTGCTTGGGTTTTGCCACTTCTAACTACATAGCATGTTAGCGTCAAACCCAGTGACAGACAGCATGACACTTATGGAAATTTTCATCTTAAATATCTCAATCGCCCCCTTGTGGCCAGCTGCGATATAGGGACTGAAATCACTGTTAGAGCCTGAAAATTATGTACTGTACATTCCAAAGAAAATAAATTATTTAAACAACTAGAAAAGCACTCAGAGAGCGCAGACCTCAGCCATTAGCCCTATCTCCCAATAGTGAAAAATCCTTTAAAAACATTCCTGGATCCAGACGGTGATCCGATTACTCCCTCCCTGGTGGGGTGGAGACATGGTGAGGCAAAGCATTGGCTTTGTTACGCGTGGACTGTCGTGGCAGAGGGTGAATACTCCTCTATTCCTCCCAGCATTGTGAGTATTCTTGCTACAATTCGCTGTCTTTCTCTCTGTTACGCTCCGACTCGTCTCCTCGACTGGGCGTGCGTCTTTCAAACTCTATAAACTTCAAAACTTTGAATAAGTTACTCATGTCCGCCATATCCTGGTGTAAAGTGGTAACAGCGCAGCCCTATCTCCAAAAGTAAAGAATCCTTGAAAAAATTCCTGGATCCAGACTGTGATCTGGATCAGTCCCAAAATGGGATCAGTTCTTCCTTATGCCTTTTCTGACATTTCCTGAAAATTTCCTGAAAATCCGTCCATGACGTTTTGAGTTATGTTTATAACAAACAAAAAAACAAACAAACAAACCCACTCATCACATTACCTCCTTGGTGGAGGTAAAAATACGTTAATTGGACAATTTAAAAAATGTATTAATTTTATTTAAAGGTTTGGCCCCTAAAGTGCCTATATAGGCAAAAGCTGGCCCTTGTACAAATGTAGTTGATGACCCCTGCTGTGAATGTAAACTCAAAATACATACAAAATCCTAAAAACCCAGCATTCATAGCGGCATACCTTAAAGGTGTAATATGCAGAATTATCCCATTAAGCTGTCTTTGAGAACTTTGACTAAGGGCTGGGCGATAAATCGAGTATACTCGATGGGCTGAATTAAACAATATACAGCTGCTGAGAGGCCATTTCAGAATATCACAATATACATCCTGTATGGGGATATAGCAAAAATATATCGGGATATCAATTTTAGGCCATATACCCACCTCTACTTCAACTGCCCGAAGAGTTTCTAAGCCAGAGAAATGTGATTTTTATTTTTTTTTGCTGTAACAGGATGTGCCTTGTTCAGCAGCATCCAGCACTCCTGTAAACACCACCTTATAAGTGTGGTTTTTTTTTAGACTCAAAGCATCCTGATGAAGGATTAGATGAAGCGCTTGTAGAGGTGTGTGCTATGCTAACTGTGCTCTCGTGAGTTTTTTAAAACACCTGTATGCGTCCAATCCTACTGAGAGCCAATGCACCAGCTCTTTTCAGTGATTCGGATCATTTGGCTCGGCTCAGCAAAAAGAGTCGGCTCCCAAATGACTCTTCATCCCAGGTTCTAGTGTGGCTTCATCTGACCTGACAATTTTAGCTATGTCATTACATATGATTCATATCTGGACAGGTATTTAACTCCACCTGTGCTCTATTTTTAAAATTGATGAAAATATCATGTAATAATTCTTCAAAATGTGCTGTCATCATCTGTGGGTCAGATGAAATCTGCTCACTGGCAGGGCTGTATGACACACCTGAAATAAAACATTAATGTTACAACTAGGGATGCACGATATTATCGGCCTGATATCGGTATCAGCAGATATCAAATTTCTGCCAATTTTTACATCCAATCAGCATGTATCAGCTGTCAAATTTGGCCGTATAGGAATAAATTAGTGGAGGTTTAGGCTAGACCAACAGACCTATGAAAGTTGAGATTCATCCTCATTCTTTAAACTTCAAAGTGTGTTTTAAGACAAAAATCTGTTTCTTTTTTTATTATCCTCTAACCTTAAATTGTGTTCAAAGGACTGAATTTTAAGTTATTTAAGATATATTTAAAATCGGTATCGGCTAAAATTAACCTGTAAATATCGGCATATCAGATATCGGCAAAAATCCAGTATCATGCATCCCCAGTTACAACATCAAGCCAGAGTCCTTAATGCAGGGGTGTCAAACTCAAGGCCCAGGAGCCAAATCCGGCCCATGGTACAGTCTTACCTGGCCCACAAGACTGTATCATATTTTTATCATAACTGGTCGAACAGTATGAGGTCTGCAGATTTAATGTAAATTTAACGTTGATGATTTAAGTATAAAGAAAATGAGATAAAGAGTCAGGAACTTGGGAAAAGAAATTAGCGTGTGTATTCATTTCATATCTTCAATTTTACATCTCACAATAACTAAGTGAACTTATGATTTTGTATTTTTATTTTATATTTTGACCTTTTCAAGTCATAATTTTGACTTTTTATCAAACATTTTACCCTTAGTAATCACAGTTTTAAAGTTTAGTTTTGAATTTTAAGTTATTTTGACCATTTAAGCTCATGATTTTGAATTTTATTTTATATTTTGAACTTTAAGAGTCACTATTTAAAATTTAAACTCATATTTTTATCTGTAAAACTCATGAATTTGACTATCTTATGTTTTGATCTTTAAAATTCATTATTTCGAAATTTATCTGATATTTTGACCTTTTAGACTTAGTTTTAGAATTTAAACTCATAAATTTCAAACTTTAAAATTCATTATATGAATTTTTATCTCCTATTTTGACCTTAAGAACTCTGATTTCTAATTCTATCTCATATATTTGCCTAATAAAAACATCATTTTGTTTTATAATTTTGTGTTCTGACCTCTTGAACCAATAAGTTTGACTTTTTAGCTCAGATTTTGAGCCCTTAAACTTATTATTTTGACTTTTTTAATCTCAAGATCAACATCAGTTGTCAGGGTTTTTTTTCCTTCATTTATTACTGCTGAAAACGAGGTTGGCAGTTTATGCTTAAATGTTGACCCTGTTAGGCTCTGAGGTCAGACCTAAATTCAGAATCCGGCCCCTGCTGTGATTGAGTTTGACACCCCTGCCTTAATGCGTGCTGTGCCTGTAGTAGAGGATAAAAGATCGTCCCTACTAATCAGGCAAATAACACACAGACACACACGATCCATGTAAAAATAACAACAGGGTCGGATGATGAAAAAAAGGCTCTGTAACAGGATCCAGCTCTTTTACATGAACGATAAGAGCCGGATCTTAGAACCGTCTCGTTCACGAACGACCCATTACTACACCAAGGAGAGGATTGGTGTAATGTGGTGATGTTTTCTAGAAGTGGTTTTCGTTCTCAGTGAAGCATTTTCCCTAACTAAAAACGATGAAGCCTGGGATACATCTGAGTGGAGGGCACTCCAATCCAGCCAGGATAAACTAAATGAATGTACAACCTTATGAAAGCCATTTAAAGATAAAAATGATAGTTTTAGATTTTAACTGAAGCTGATAAAAACAGGTCACCTGATGATCAAAATAAAGTTCTGAATCAAAATGAGGCCCAGGATCTGAGCAGTGGCAGAACAGTCTGATGATGCTGAGGTAAACAACATTTCTGTGAATGATTTAGTGGCAGCGCTTCTGGACATTAAAATGAAACATCTTTTCCACTGATGGTCCAGTTTTCTGTTTTAGATGGGGCTATAATGTCCACACAGGAGGCTCTTCAGATGAAACATCCAGCTTTCAGGTCAGTGAGTATAGAATAATGTATACAGAGAAATCCTTGGATTTGTTCTTCATGTGTGGAAACTGTCGAGGAATGTCTCCGGTCTTTGCTGCGTTTGCCGTCTACTAAAGTTCTCCTGCTGGGTTTTCCAGAACTTTCTCTGCTTCATTAGTGTTATTGGTTCAAAGCGCTTTGTGGGAACATCTTCAAACAAACAAACAAACACAAAAACAACAGACACATTTTCTCCTCTCCATCACATGGGCCCACCTTCCCCCAATCCCTCCTTCTCTCTCTCTCTCTCTATCTCTCTTTGCTAATTTGTTTTTCAGCTCTTTCAGCGCCTACCTACACTCCTCTGTCAGCTTCACCCCCTCACATCCTGTCTCCATCTTTCTCCTCCACGTTTGTCTCCGTCTTACTCATTGTCGATGCTTTCATCTCTTCACATGCCTCTCTCTCTCTCTCCTCCTACTTTCCCTGCGCTCTCATGTGTTGTTGGGCAGGCTGTAAGCTTATAATGAAGCTCAGTGAGGGCCAGGATGGAGCCCGGCACCTGCGCGCACACACACACACACATGCACATATATAAACATACAGTAGCAGGTATGGAGGCCCTGGGGCAACAGGGGCACATGAAAGAGGAAACTCAACTCCAAGGATGTGCAGGCTCTACTACCTCTATCTGCAGCCCTACTCACACTCCCATTTCAAGGCGTGATATTTGATGTTTCGCCTTAAATTTCAACATCATGGAGGCATAATGGGGGTCAAAGCAATCCCCCGCTCTCTGCTGGTTTGGTTGGTAGTAACTGAGGCGTTACAGATGGGACACAATGCAGGAACCACTTTGAACCAGCAGAGACAGAGAGAACGGTTGGACTAGGAATGATAAAAGTGTCTTGAGTCCACCATAGGGCGACAAATTTAACTAGTTAACCCTTTAAACCAGGGATGTCAGAGTCAATCACCGCAGGGGCTGAATTGTGAATTTAGTTTGTGAGGGTTTAACAGGGTCAAAATCTCCCATAAAGTGTCAACCTCATCTTTATCAGAATTATAGGGAAAAAACTTAACATTGATGATAAATGATTTTGAGACTAAAAAATGTCAAAAATAAAAAAAATCATGATTCTAACAGTTAAAATACTGGATAAAATTCAAAATTGTGAGCTCTGAATGTCAAAATATGAGATAATATCCAAAATCATGAGTTTAAAAGGTCAATAGATAAGATAAAAATATAGAATTTTGAATCTAAAGGGTCAATATTTGGGAATAAAAGTCAAAGTTAGGAGCTGAAAAGGTCAAAATATGAGAAATAAAACAATATAATGAGGTAAAAGGGTGAAAATATGAGATAAATTGCAAAATCAAGAGTTTTAAAGGTCAAAATAAAAGATAAAAATGTAGAATTTTGAATCTAAAAGGTCAATATTTATGATTAAAAGTCAAAGTTAGGAGTTAAAAAGGTGATGATATAAGATAAAACTCTAAATCATTCATTTTAAATGTCAAGTTATGAGAACAAATTAAATTGAGTTTTAAAGTTCACGATATGAGAAAAAATGTTTGGATTTTAAATAAAATATGTCAATATTTATGATTTGAAGTCAGAGTTAGAAGTTGAAAATGTCAATATATGTCTTTAAATTAAATTGTGAATCTAAATGGTCAAAATATGAGATAAAAAGTCAAATTTATGATTTGAAAATGTGAGAGCCATAACTTTAAGTCATAACTGTGAAATGCAAAATTGAAAATATAAAATGAAAATACAAATTTCTTTTCCCACATTCCTGAACTTTTATCGAATTATTTCAACTCTTTTCTCTTTCAATTTTTTATGACTTAAAAATGTTATTTTCAATCATCAAGTTTACATTTTTATATGGGAGGAAGTGTGCAGACCTCATACTAGAGGGCCAGTTAGAATAAAAATATGATAATATCTGGTGGGCCGGGAATAACTGTACTAGGGCCCGGATTTGGCCCCCGGGCCTTGAGTTTGACACCCCTGCTTTAAACAGTCTGGTCTATGCCACTGTGACTGCAGATGAGTGACAGCTAACACGTGAGTGCGGCGTCTCTCATACATGTCGCCCTCCACAGCGCTGCACATGCAGGAAATAAGACGCTGAACATCAGAGGCATCTTTACTGTCAATTTGAATTTAGAGAGTAAAGTCTTGAGCAGATCAGCTGTCAGACTGACGAAACATTGATTTTTATCTTCACAGCTCAATTCAACACATAAAAATGACGTTTGAAGAGAAAATCTTTGCTTTGTTGGCTTGGTAAGTGTTTCACTGTAAATATAACGGAGCCCCCTGCTGAGATCTGAGATAACAAAGCCTGATGGATCTTAAAGCACGATGACGGATCATCAGACCGATCATAAAAGAGCCAACAGGTCAGCCGTGGAATTTGTAAGGAACTTTGCCGACATAACGCCTATGAGCAGTGTTTCTATGATGATGTGGATTTTGTCTGCACCCCAATCAGATAAGCTGTCTTTCAAAACAGCCTATGGAAGAGATCAAGTCCCTCACTGGTGTAATAACATGCCCGCCTGAGTTGCATGGGTTCTACAGGTTACAGCAACCCTAACAACATAGTAAATAGTCATTTTATCATTGATTTAGCAGTGTGGGTTTGTGGTATCAGAGCTCTGAATAAACACCATGCTTTGTGCCTAGATTAAAAATGCTCTGGAAGGGATAAAAACACTAGGAGCCGGCTGCAGATCTGCAAAAAGGTAAGCTTTAGATGGTACTTTACTCCACAGAGAGCTGTCATGCGGTTCCTGAGATATTGTAAACAACATATTTGCTGTGGGGTTAAAGGGCCATTTCGCAGAACGAGCTCTTTTGCTGTCAGGATGTAATTTCTCAGTCTCTTAACCCATTAGGTTTATTTTCTTAGTAGTATAACAACGTATCAATTAAAACCATGTTCATGACAAAAAAAGGGAGAAAAGCTGTTAAAGGGGCTCAGCTAGCCTCTCAGCTCAGTAGGAGGCTCCCCATGACTCGTGTTTCCCATTATTTGACGCTAGAAAGTCTGCAGGACTGAGTCATTTGTGATACTGACCCCCTCCTCCTTCAAGAAAAAAAACCCACATTTTTTTAAAGTGTAGGGTCATAGCTACAATTTCTGACGATAACTGCAGCACACAGATCCATCTGGCTTTAATGTACTAACTTTCCTCTTTCATTTCTTACAGCTATTCTTCACTTCCTCCCTCCAATCTGACATCTGCACGCCATCAGAATCACAGGAACTGAAACAAACAATGACTCTGCAAAACCAATGGATCACCTGTTTGCCAGAGAATGATCGGGTCAATGGCGTGTAAATCAACACTGCCCCATCAGCATCGACCCGTCGGCTCTGATGGGGGTTTAAGAGACTACCTCATCACTGCTTAAATATCTGCATGTAAATAAATCTGCCAGGACGCCAAACAAACTCGCTCTGCTGCTGTGATAAATGTTTTAACCATGACAAACGTCCAACTGCGGTGAGCCGGGTTCAAACAGCAGACAAAGGCTCTTTCACGTCTGCTCCTCGTCCTAAACGTGATCTCACGGTGAATGAAACTTTCTCGTTGGAGAATAAAACGTTTCTTCTTCTGCTCGTCAGGCTGACAGTTATCTGGCAGTGAAGAGCCGAGTGTTTGGAGAGGCCATGAAAGAGGACGGCAGGTAAATGATATTCAAATGTGTCATCTCTTCAGAGGGAGCGCTCGGCGTTCCCTCAGGAGCCTCGGATGAATATTAATGCGCGCTAACAACAGGAGCGGCGTGCCAGGCCTGTCAGGTCTGGAGACAGGTTTCAGGTTGGAGGGCAGAGAGCGCCTCTCCTCCACCTCTCTTAGCTTTGTCAACTTGTTTTCCCTCCGCGCTACACGCCGCTGTGTCGCCAGGCTCGCGGCTCCGCTCCGCTTTGATACCTTTCCCCCGTTTGCCTTTGGTGTGTACTTCACAGGCGCCGTGGCAGCTCTCATTAACACTCCCTGATGATTGTTTCCACTCTTTCATGCCGCTGTACTACCTGCCACCCGCCTCACGCTCCCAGGAGAGACACGCTACACAGAGAGGAAGGAAACGGCCTTAATTTAGCTTAAATTAGCTTAAAATCGTGTTAATATCTGATAAAGGAGCATGTTAGCTCTGCTTTTATGGAGTAATTATAGTCTGAAACATGAACAGAGACAGAGAACAGGAGTTTTTGATCAGTGAAAATTTTGGTGAATTCATAGAAAAGGATGGAAAATGAATCATTCATCACCAAAGGTGTCCTGTAAGTTTAGTTTTTGAGCACTTTTGCTTTCATTTGACACATAGCAAATATGTGCCAAGACCAGGACTCCCCATGACCAATGTGCTGAGGATTACAGCCTCTAGCTCAGTGTTAATTTTGTCGACTAAAACTTTGACTAAAAATGTTTGTCGACAGCCTTTTTTCCATGACAAAAACTAGACTAACAAAAATAGATCAGTGATGACTAAAGCTGACAAAAACTAAGTTTAGTTTTCATCTAGATGACTAAAACTAGACTCAAATGTAATTTAGTTTTCACTGAACTTTCAAAATCATTGATATTTCTCCACTGTGGGTAAATCTGTCTAAAAACACTACATCTGTATCTATTCTGCCTCTCAGCTGTAGAAAGCAGGGACCCCAGGTTAAGCAGAGAACACTACCATGATTTAGTACCAGATTTAGGCAAGAGAATAAATGCTTGGACTAAAAGTAAAGACTAAAATGTGAGGACTTTTATGGAAAATGTTTTTGAGTTTTCGTTGACTAAAAGTAGACTAAAACTAAAAAGGATATAAATGATTAAAATGTAACTAAAACTAAAATGCATTTCATTTAAATACTAAAACGAAGACTAAAATTAAAAATACCTGCCAAAATTAACACTGTTCTACCTACTGAGCTACACTGAAAGCCGCTATTATCCCAATCTCAGCTGTATCTTTTCATCACTTTACCAGCAGCTGGTTGAAATGCAGTACCTCTACCAGACGGTGTCTGCAGGGCATCTAAAGCTCTTTGCTGACCGCTATTAAAAAAACAAGGGAAGACAAATTTGTAAGGTACTGACTAGAAGAAACACACTTTTTCTGTATATAATATTTATAATGTACAAATACTGTTTACAAGGCAAGGGTTTATTTAGCCACAACCTGTTGGTCAATGCATGAAATATTTGAAAATGTGCCCTGTCAAAGTTGGCCCCGTCAGGTGAAGGGGGCTGAAGGTCTTCTAAATCAGTGGTTCTCAACCTTGGGGTCAGGACCCCCTTTGGGGTCCAGACACTGAGAGGGGGTCTCCAGATGCCTTAAAAAACTAAGAATATTTTTTGAAGTAAACTGCTGCCTCTTTACACCAAATTTTATGAAATGTTAACCCTTTTCAACACTTTTTAAAACCAATTTTAACACCAATTTTTGCTACTTAAAACCCATTTGTGTCAATTTCAAACCCTTTCCACCACTTTTTTCTGCCTGTTTTTGCCTCTTCTAAACCAATTCTTGCCACCTTCTGCCTATTGTTGCCTCTGTCAACAACTTCTTACACCCTTTTTTGCCCATTTTAACCACAGTTATCCCATTTTTGCCAGATAATATCAATTTTTCATCCCAGTCCACCATTTTTTTTTTTACTTTAAAGCCATTTCAGTCACTTTTTAATCCCCTTTTACCACTTTTTGTGCCCGTTTTTGCCAATTTAATCATTTTTCGGTTTTTTTTTTGCCACTTTTAACCCATTTGTGTTCCTTAAAAATCCTATTTCAACACCTTTTCCACAACTTTTTAACCATTATTAACTTATTCAAGCAATTTTTTTACCCATTTTAAATGTTTTTAACAACAGTTATTGTCATTATAGAAGGCTATTTACTACACAAATGAGTAGATAGAGATATTTGTTGCTTTGATAAGAGTGGTTATTATTCAGGTCAAATATAATATATAGTTTATCACAGCTTAACTTCACAATGGACCATGGTTTTGCTGACCTCCATGGGCCCCCAGTTTGGTTGGGTCCCAGAACCCTCCCCCTTTATCCCTCCAAATGGGTGGTCTTGTCTGCAAATGACTACTCTTGTTCATGGCTGTTCAACCACCTTCAGGTTCAGTGGGGGTTCCCGGTCTCTGGCACCTTTATTTTGGGGGTCGCAGGCTGAAAAGGTTGAGAACCCCTGTTCTAAATATTAATAGTACCAAACATTTATTTTCCTGCATTCTGTTCTGTTTATGGAGCCAATTTCTGCATTTTCTGTTCAACTTTAAAAATCATAATTTCTGTGTCCTATTTTTTAAGCATTTATTCTCTTGCCTAAATCTGGTACCAAATCATGGTAGTGTGCTCTCTGCACCCTCCAAAACCTGGGGTCCCTGCTTTCTACAGCTGAGAGGCAGAATAGATACAGATGCATTGTTTTTTTGACAGATTTACCCACAGTGGAGAAATATCACAGATTTTGAATGTCCGGTGAAAACTACATTACATTTGAGTCTAGTTTTAGTCATCACAGATCTATTTTTGTTAGTCTTAGTCTAGTTTTTGTCATTTTCCTCATTTTTGAATGTTTTTCTTGTTAAATATGAGAACTATATTAAAATTATCATTCCCTTTAACACAACAGTTCATATCCAGTTTGCAGCATGAGTTGAAATCATCCCAATTAGATATTTTTTCACATTTGTTCAGCCCTACTTTAAATTATTTAATATTGTGTTGGCTATAGTTTAGAATGAATTATTGCTTGTTTTTGTTGGAAAACACATGAGATGAGGAACTTAAGAAATAATCACATATTAAATCACAATACTGGGTAAAAAAATTGCAATATTATTATTTTCCAAATCGTTCAGCCATAAGGAGCGGAGACATCGGCTACGTGTCACACTCTAACCTGCTGCTGCTCGCAATGAAGAGGAAAGAAGAGAGATGCAGACAAAGATCATGCTGCAGCATGCAGGCTAAGGGAACACAGGGGAATCAATGATTTTACTGTTCAAACTATTTTCTCATGACCATTATGTCTGGACCTTGCAGACATCGCTGCCTTCCTCCATTAAAAGACGCTGATATTAAAAAGTTTTACTCATGACTCCGTTATCCTGATATTTACCTGTCAGGTGGAAAGGTCTGAAAACAACTGAAAGCAAAACAATGTCAGCTGTTGAAACAACAATATCTGAACCTGGAACACGGTGTGGAGCCTCAGAGGACGTTTAGGACACTGTCCTTAAAAGGAACCCTGCATGATCAGATAAGTTCATCTTTTTTAACTGAAAAACTCACTAGATATCTGCATTTTGGGTAAATTTGAGCTTATAAACTCACCAGGAGGCAGCCATGTTTTGCTCAGCGCTGATAGTGTGACGTCACAGTTCCGCAGCGTTCCCTATGAGCTCCTCGCCGTTCCTATGCAGTAACCGTTTTTCAAATGGTTGTGTCAAATCTGTTGCTACCAGACACGAGTTTGCTGAGTGTTGGTTTTGTCTCCCTGCTGTCAAAGCTCTGTCATTCCTTGCAAGTTTTATCTCAATAAAACTCCCTACAAGTGACTGGATTCAGTGTATAGCGGAATTGTGATAGGACCTTTTCAAAATAAAAGCATTATGTACATATGAATGGAGTTTCTTTAAAGAAATGCTAAAGGAGACTTTCACTTTGAAAAGTGCAAACCAGAAGTGCTTTCGTACTGTGTTTACCTTACCTGAACCGTGTGGAAACAGAAAGCTTCATAAAGAGTAGAAGTTTGGGGAACAGCTTTATTAAACAGACACATTTTAGCTCGTGGCCTTCATCTGGTTCATCAAGAAACAGATTTCAAACATATTCTGCAGATGTGGATGTATATATTTTTTACAACACGGTAAATATGGCTCTGTGTTTATCATTTTCCTGTAGATGGACAGATAACTGCTCATGGTGCAAATAAGAAATAGAAGAGACCTCAAATTTTATAATTCTCCGTGCGTAAGATGTGCTGGGTTTCTGAGATGCAGCCTTGGCACTGGCTGCCAGTCTGAAACAGCGGTTACTGCACAGGAACGGCAAGGAGCGCTGCAGAGCCGTGACGTCACAGTGCCAATGCGGACCAAAACATGGCGGCCTCCTGGTGAGTTTATAAACTCAAGTTGCTCAAAATCCGGATATCTAGTGAGTTTTTTAGTTCAATATACATACTAGAGATACAAATATCTATCCAACAAGATGAACTTTCTGATCATGCAGGGTTCCTTTTAAAGCTCATCAAAAAAGTTCAGAAACTTTGTGCAGATTGTGCAAATTAACGTTTTTTGCACACTGATGGTTCAGAAAACCAAGACACAGCTTCGTATAAGACAGATATCTTAAGGACTCAGTCTTAAGTTTCATTTTCATTTGCAGCCATGAACCTCAGCTGCAGAGTAAAAGAGCGGATTTGGACTCTACTCTTACTCCTTCTGTGTTTGCACACAGCCCAGCAGTCTCATGTCTTTATGTGGGCATAAAGGGATCACATCTCTATGCAAATCAGAAAAAAAAAACATGCACTAGCTTCCAGCTTACTAAGACATGGCTTTTATCAACTTAAGAACATGGGAGAAAAGAATTCAGCAGTTTCAGAATACAGAAACTTCTCTGAGACACTTTAGGCCCCTGGTATCTGCTGAAATGTTTAAATAAAGGCCCCTAGTTCCTACCATTTCTGTCTTCCTGTGGACCTTACAAAGACCAGGTTTCTACTTATAAAAGCTAAATCTCAACTGTAAAAGTGAAACCAAAAAGAAAGAAGAAAAGAAACATCACATCAGAGAATAAATCTGTGCTGTCAGAGATCAGCAGAAGAAATCTCAGTGTGTTCACTGGAGTCAGGATCCAGCAAAGAGACGTTTTACTCCAGCTGTCACTCCTGTCACTCTTCTGTCACCACCAAAATAAAGATGCAACAGTCTGACGGTAGAACACGTCTGCCTGCTTCAGGTCCTTGGCAGAGACTCAAACCCGACCCTGAGGCAGCTGGAGAGCATGTTATTATTCACCAAGGCTGATAGAGTCCAGAATCCGCACTAGTGTGTCTCTATGTTAATGACTTAGTGTGTGTACATTACAGCTCTGTTATACTGCACGCCATATGAAGATATTCAATAATTCACGGCCTTTTCCTTTCTTTCATGTCGGTTTCTGATCATTTTGTGTGTTGGACAAACAAAATCAATCACACATCTTCATCACACACACACACACACACACACACACAGCGCTAATGTCTCAGTCCGCGTGTGTGTGTGTGCTTGTGCGTGCGTTTGTGATTATGAATTCACTTTTATTTGCTCCACAGAGAGGGGGAGGACCGTACTATTGTCTGTAAGTTAATCATACATTTTTTAACACGCACACAAAGAGCTCCACCTCGGTCGTGTTGGGATCATACACAGGAGGGTGTGATGTGTGTGTTCGGCATGTTGTTGTGTTTACGGAGCGCATGTGACAGCCGCGCTCACAGCTGATTGGCAGTAAAGTGGGCGTGCGGCGTTTATCTGTCTCTGTTGTTCGTACAGCGGTTGTGATGAGCTGACAGGTTGTAGATCAGCTGTCAGAGGCTGTCTGTCAGAAACACACACACACACAGAGGCACGCACACACACCTCCACTGATGAACTGTACCAAGTATTACTCTGATATCAGTTTAACTGTTACTGAGCTATATGGACAGAGTACGCCGCCGCCTGAGTGTTTCTGACCGCTGAGGTCAGCTGACACATGGGTCTGTAAGTCTCTGAGTGACTCTACTTTCAGAACCACACAGAGTTGCGCTATGGGCGGGGTTTAGTTGTACTGAAAGCCCTCTATTGGCTGCCTTTACTGCTGTAAATACCTCAGATATAGCTTTAGCACTGTGTCAGTTTCTCTAGAACTGGACCACATCTCTGTATGACATAAAGACTAAAAACAACATTTTCCTGTTTGGA
This sequence comes from Cheilinus undulatus, assembly GCF_018320785.1. NCBI lineage: Eukaryota > Metazoa > Chordata > Actinopteri > Labriformes > Labridae > Cheilinus > Cheilinus undulatus. The sequence goes on from NC_054875.1 coordinate 2,530,077, forward strand.
ACGATGTTTTCACTCCTCTGCTGACCTGCTTCAGCATGATTGTGGATAGTTAAGGGGAAAGGGTTTCTTCTTCTGTGAATGCTTGTATACAATGGCTGCTAGTGGACTGATTAGCTTGGACTTAGCAACAGCGGCGGTTTTGTCTGAATTGGACAACATTTCTTTATTAAAACAAATGCAGAGAGAAAGACTTAAAGATTTCCTTGACAGAATAGATGTTTTCGCTCTACTCCTGGTCTGATCGGGCATGGGTTTCCAATCGTTATGGTGGGATTGTCTGGTATATCCAGGGCCTGTTAGCTCGGATGTTGCTGTAGGAACGCCAGTTTACTTGGAACCACAGAGCAGAGACACACCGAAAGCTTGTCCTGGGAGAGAAGATGTTTTGGTCTCCTGTAATGACATGTCCCCTCCCCACACAAAAGAGCCCAGAACAGAGCAAGGATATTTCCTCCTCACCGTTCTGCTACAGTCAACACCTCAGAGACACTTCTTCATTAACATAAGCGCTGTGGTTGACCCGTGTGTGTGTCGGTGCATGTGTCTGTGTGTACGACTTTTAACCAATCAGATACGATAAAAGAAGAGCAGGAGGGGAGGGGGATGACGTTGCTTAGGGCTCCGTCTCCACAGAAAGAGAGAGAGGGAGAGGAGGAAATGTAGATATATAAATTAAGTAACCAGTAACAATAATTTCCTTATAAATAAGAACAGGTAGTAGGTTATGTAACAGCTTTTTTTTTTACCAAACATTATGGTTTATTTGTTGTCCCCATGCTCTATTTACTACGACTATTACGGCCACACGAAGAAAAAAAAAAAATATATATATATATTTATGAGAATAAAGTCATAATATTACAAGAAAAAAAACTCGTAATATAACGAGAAAAAAAGTTGTAATATTATGAGAAAAAGTCGTAATATTACGAGAAAAAAAATATTACAAGAAAGACAGTCTGCTGCAGCGCCGCAGATCTACAACGGAGTGTTGTCCTGATTCTGATAATAATTTGATGCTGATGTGCCAAAAGATGAAGTATTTCCTTATTTGTGAAACCGATACTAAAGTATAGCTTCACAAGATGTCGTAATTTATAGTTTGATTTATTAGGAAATATTTTGACAAAGCAGTGCTATTTATTTTATTATGATTATTTATATTTGATTAGAAATCACAGACGATTACTCACACTGTATTTTATGTTTAATGGAAAAACAAAAAACTTCATTTAACATATTAAAAAGTTACAGAAGTGGTGCTTGATTGTCTAAAAATTCTAGTTTTATATCAAGCATTTTGTAAATTTATTACTATTCTGAGAATAAACGGATCTTTGAAAAAAACATGCAGATAGATCAATCATAGGTTTAAAAAAAAAAAATGAATTCGTCTAATTTAAAAGCCAAAGTGGTTCTGAATGAAGCACTGTTTGGGAGCTGAAAGAGTCATCTCTTCTTGCTGAACTTAGCCAAATGATCCGGATCTCTGGAAAGAGACTGAATTCCCATCACTAGTCTCCTAACCAGCCTTGGCGTTTTTTTTTAGATGAAGCTCCGCCGTTAACGACCTAAGGCAGCGGTGGGCTGCACAAGAGTAGGGCATACATACAGCGCAATCTGTCGCTCTGATTGGCCCGTCATGAATGTGACAGACAGAACGTTCCTCCAATCACCTTCCAAAGATTTTCTGAAAAGTCCCGCCATTCTCAAATGTTCTCTATGGGAGCTTTCCCAGATGAATATCAGATATATTCAGTCAATCTGGTGCGTCAGGTTAACTGCTTCCTCCTGACACAGCTTTATGTTTCAAACTTTAGCATCCTTCAATTCTCAACCCACAGACATTAAGGAGAGAACAATTACACCCCCCAACACTAATCACTCTGCCAGAATACACACTTCAGTCAGACATCCCAGAAACCTGTGGTCAGCCATGTACTCGGTTTAAACTCGTCTTGTTGCCCATTCATTCTGTAGAGCATTTATGAGGTCAGGCTCTGATGTTGGACCTGGCCCACAATCTCTGTTCCAGTTCATCCCAAAGGTGCTGGATGGGGTTGAGGTCAGGGCTTGGTCTTTCTAGTCCGTCTTTGTGCTTTGGGGTACAGCCATGCTGGAATAGAAAAGGGCCTTCCCAAACTGTTGCCACACAGTTGGAAGCATAGCATTGTCCAGAATGTTTTTTTTTAGATTAAATAAGGGTATTAAAGGTGCAGCTCATGCACTAGATTTTAGCTGAGTAGTGCTGTGAGATCAGGATGACTGCATCATGTGATTCTTTGATAATCATAGCAAGTTTGATTTATCTAACACCCTTACCTGGTTCCAGTCTATACTGCGGAAAAACGTGTGTGACTTGATATCTGTGAAGCCCGTCTGAACCTGACACCCCAGCCGCTCCTTGGGATCCTGCAGAGATAAAACAGATGATTGCACGCTCAGTACGCAGACAGTGAAGTCAGAATGACTGTTTTCTGTTTGGATGCTTCTCTGAAAGCATTCCTTGTAGAAGAATGTGAATCTGACTGTTTAACACCAAACATAAGGTATAAAAACTATCCAAGGATCGAAAACGGTGACAACCTTTGTGTTTTCTCACAGTGAACATACAGAAGTGAAGGGCAGTCTCCCTTCTTTGTTCAAAACTGCCTGTTTTTCTAACCTTGATGCCATGGATTTGGAACAGCATTGTGCACAGACACAGACATGCTGGGCGGACTGGGAGTGGACGGCTCTCACCTTGTTGAGAAAGCCCTTGAGCACGCTGGCAGCTTTCACCGACAGAGACCTTGGGATGCGAATGGGCTTCTCGAGAATAACTGTTGGCAAAAAAGAGAAGGACAGCAACAAAAGAGAGAGAAGAGAAAGAAAAGGACAATCGTGAGCGGGGAGGAGGATGATTCACGGTCCAACCTGCCCGTGGGTGACCATGTCTGCTGCGTGGGCGTCAAAGGAAGGGAGGAGAAGCAGAGGACGCCGTTCTGTTCTCTCTCTCTCTCTCTCTCTTTTCTGACGGTCCACACGCAGCCTTGAGACTCCCACAGCTCAACAATGTCACACTGACGGGAACAAAAACACTCCAAAAAAAGAGTCTCTCCCTCAAAACGAGACTCAAAAGATGAGCTGCAGCCTGGCAGATTAACTCTCCATGCTGAGGCAAGCGGGCCAAGGTAGCATGGCCGCCGAGCGTTCCTCCATTTAAAGCCTGATGATTCTGAAATCAACGGCTGCTGCAGCTAAAAAAAAACAACCACTTTACTGACTCTAACACTCTCTAACACTCTAAGCTGCTTTTATACTGAAAGACTAAAAAGTTAAATAAAAGAATGAGACTTGTTTTTGCTGGAGGGAATTTCTTCACAGAAACAGCGTCCAAAAATCAAAAGGCATTAGCGACCATTCATGGCAGCTCATAACACAAATCAAATATAATCAGCAACCTTTCTGTCATTTTAAATTTCACTTTGCAGGCTGCTTCAAACCCCGCAAATTAAAACCAAAAAGCACCGACTTTAAGGAGAGAAACTGCAGTAAAATGAAGGCTAAAATAAAAATGAAAAAGCGTCTTTGAAAACGTGACAGGAGGAGGTCTGAGGAAAATAAAAACTAAAAAGAAAGAGAGGCAGAGGAGTTTAGGAGACATTACCAACCCAGCAGACCGGGTTTTCTAAGAATTCATCATTAAAGAATTCATAACATGAATCACAATGATTATTTACTAAAGACAACAACCACAATCCCAAAAAAGTTAGGTTGCTGTGTAAAATGTTCATAATCCTGTGTCCTGGGTCTTCTTTGCTAGATTTTTCCTTTCCTGATGCTGCAAATGTTTTCTATGGAGAAAGGTCTAGACTGCAGGCAGACCAGTTCAGGACCTGGACTCTTCTTCTGTGAAGCCATGCTGTTGTGATGGATGTGGTATGTGGTTAGCATTGTCTTGCTGAAATGGTCAAGGTAATTTTTGAATAAAAGCTGCTGAAACGGGTTAAGATTGGCCAATGGGGGCAAAAATGACAGGGAAAATTGTGTAAAGCTGTAAGAATGTTGCAAAAAAAAGTGTTACAAATGACATAAATTGGCAAAGATGGGTGGACATTTTTTAAAAGCTTTTTTAAAAAACAGGTTTAAAGTGGTAAAATCTCTCGTTCCCTGAAAAAGGGGTCTGGATGGAAGCTGGATGTTTTTCTAAAAGCTCTCTCTACTTTTCAGCATTGATAGTTCCTTTCCAGGTGTTAAAGCTGCCCACGCCATAGGCACTAACGCAGCCCCATACCATCAGAGATGCAGGCTTTGGAACTGAGCCAGGAGAACAAGCTGGATGCTCCCTCTCCTCTTTAGTCCACAGGACACGGCCTCTGTGGTTTCCTCTGACCACAGAACAGTTTTCCATGTTTCTTCAGTCCATGTTAAACGAGCTTTGGTCCAGAGAAGATGGCGGTGTTTCTGGATCCTGTTCATATATGGCTGCTTCTCTCCATAATCCTTCTCTCATTTGTGGATGGCACGGCAAACTGTGTTGACAGACAATGATTTCTGGAATGTTCCTTAGCCCATGCAGTGATTTCAGTACAGAATCATGCCTGCTTTTAATGCAGTGGACCCTGAGGGCCCCTTCAGCCTTGTCCCTTGCTCACAGAAATTTCTCCAGATTCTCTGAATCTGCTGATACTATTGACTGTAAATTAGAGGATATTCTCTCTCTCTCTCTTTGCAACTTTATATTGACCAACATTTCTCAGAAACTGTTCCACAATTATATATATATATACACACAGTACTGTGCAGAAGTTTTAGGCATGTAGAGCACTAACGGTTCTTCACAGCTTCTGAAGAGAGGAGGAAGGGCGGCCAGAGTCAGTGTCAACACATTTGACATGTACGTGTCGCTCAGCAGCCAAGGTTGAGCTTAACAGCATTTCTTTTGTCCGGGCCTTTGCACCCCTGGTAATACACCCAGCAACCACCAACAGTTTTCAGGGGCTTAGAACACACACACGACAACCAGGGGGTTGTGGCAACCCTCCTACCCGCCCTAACAGTACCCTAGGCTATGTTTAAGTGCCACATCTACCCATAACTCCACCTTAAAGCTGTGGTTTTTGTTTTGTTTTCATCAGATTATTTTCCCATGCCCTCAGTAATGTACAAAGACATCCAGAGCATGACCTGGGTTGTGTCAGTCCTCCTTCCTGCCCGATGGGGCCCTCAGGTGAGCATACTCGCCATTACATACCTTACTTCAGCCTCAGATTTCGGCCCAAACATGCCTAAAACTTCTGCACAGTACTGTTTATGTATTTGCTGATTGGGGAACTTTAACTCATCTTCGCCTCATAGAGACTGTCTCTCTAAAATGCTCCTTTCATACCCAGTCATACGACTGACCTGTTGCCAATTGACCAAAAAATGCTCCTCCAGTTGTTTTTCATGAGTGCCACTTGCTGCCCTGTCCCGGTTTTTTTGAGATGTGCTGCTGCCATCAAATGCAAAATGATCTAATATTTTTCATGAACACAGTTCAACATCTGATATGCTGTTTATGTTCTACTGTGAATAAAACATGGGTTTATGAGATTAGCAAATCTTTGCATTTTGTTTTCATGACATTTTACACAGTGCACCAACTTTTTTGGAATCAGGGTTGTACATGCAGAAAGTCATGGGTGATGTGCATGCTATCAGTCAGCACAACAGCACTTAAAAAGACCCTTAGTGCATCTGCAGATGATGGACCACCCCTGGATTTTCCCTCAGAGATCCTGGTTCCTGGATTCAAGGCGAGGTCATTATGTCTCGTTTGCTCCTGCGGGTTTCTGTGAGCTCTCACGTCTCAGCACTGTGAAGCTGTCACTATAACAAACAGGTGTGTGGTCTCACGTTTTGGCGTGCATTTGGAGGATTATGGGGTTAAAAACCAGTTGACACTCTCCTCATGCCTGTGCTCTAAAATCTTCTGTTAAGCTCCTAAACTGCCTCCTGTGTGGCCAGCCTGAGTTTAACATGGTTCATGTCTTTTTATTGCACCATCTTATGAAAGCAAATGTCATGATAAAATGTTCTTAGTGAGATTAAATATGTAAATAAGACCCTTCCTTCATATGTTCTGTCTTCTCTCTGTTTCTCTGCCCTTCAGTCTTTTCTAAAATCAAACATAAACCCTGCTGGATCTCCCTCTAAAGTCTTTTTCCATCTGTGTTCATCTAATTAAAAACATCTCCTCTCAAAGAAGAGCATGTTGTGGAAATTACACCAAAACAAAGAAATCATGTTCTGCAGAGCTTCATCATTACAGCTGAATAAATGCAGAAATGCTGTTCCAAACGGTGACGTAAAGGCATTTTATTGCAGCTGAAACAAAAGCATTCCTGTGCTGGATTCTTTGGGTCAAATTGACCCTGATGCCAACTAAAAAAAAAATTGAAATCCAAAGCCAGTGAGCAGACTTTTCCTTTAGTGTTTCTGTAATGATCTTAGGCTTTAGAAACAGATTTCCTCACTGACTCTAACGTCTGTTTAAATCTTCATCATCTGCACGTGGAGCTCTGAAACCTAAGCGCACTCTGGCTCGGGTTCCTGTTCAGTGGCATATGGCTGCGCGGCTCCTGTAGCGGTAGTCTCGGATCCTATTGGCCAGACCTCGTCCAGGAACCTGCTGGTCGACCGGTAAGACCGCCAGGAGCACGGTTGTGGTGGCAGATGCTAGCTGTGGTACCATGCCATGCCGCTGACGGTCACAGCAGAGACATAACACGTCACACGGGGCTCCTGTAGTACAGAGGAATTTCTGTTATAGAGGGCCGAGGTGGGAGCTACGTGAGGGACCATATGGCTGGAGGAAACACAAACGTAAAGAGGAGGAGAGGCTTCACGGAGGTTCCTCCATCCTGAGGGTGTGATCACACCGTGGTGGATCTGGACGGTACAGATTGTTTAGGTCTGAGCCGTGCACAGGGCCGTCCGTCTTTGGCTAAATTTAGAGAACATCCCATAAAGCTGAAGATTTGAGCTTCTTTCACTTGTATCAAATAAACTATTGGTTCTCAGCTGGTGGGTCAGGACCCAAGAGTGGGTCACAAAGCTGTTTCCAGTGGGTCGCAAATGTCTACGATATGAAGAAGCTCTAGCAGAGATACATAGTTTGGAGCTTTCCTGTGACAGCGAGGCTTTTTGGTCTTTTTCTCAAGATTTTAATGCATTTATCACATTTTCCCTGAATAACAAAGCCTTTTTTTTCCTGGTCAATAAAAAAGTCCTATGAAACATTACCACATCTCTATGCTGTCTCCACTTCTTTAAGGATATGCTTTCAAATATATTTGTTTTATCCTGTCTCAATTCAAATAAAACTTCTAAAGAGTTGCTGCTATCCAACCTTTAATTTAGATGTTTTGACTTTTCCTTAATAATAGATTTATATGCATTTGTTATAAAAAATGCAGGACCTCGTGACTGCAGACAACCTACTAGGGCTGTCAATATTCATCTACAGTCCCATTCGAATTTCATTCAATTTTAACAGATTTCTAATTAAATTTGAATATTTATGCACATTTTTTATTAATATGAAAACCGTTCAGTTGCTTTAATCACCGTGTAGTTACATGGTGATTAAAGCAACTGAACGTTTTACATATTAATCACCGTGTAGTTACAGATTTGTCCACTAGAGGTCGCTCCAATATTACATCAAAGATTGCAATGAAGAAATAATGAGCTAAAAGCAAAAGAAGTCAATGTTAATTTTTATGTACTTTAGTGCAAACAGCCACCTGCACCATTTAGAGGCCTTTAACAGGATTTTGGTACTGATGGTCAACTTAAAACAAACAAACAGGTTAGAAATTAAATGTCTAACAAAAATTAACGAAAATCACTGCTAACGGTGGTGATGACATCATGTTTTTAAAAATGTTGGTACTATCTTGTTCCTACATGTTTTTACCTAAAAACATGAGGCCATCCATGTCTTCTGAACCAAGAACAGAGCGTTTTTTGTTCACTATCGTCCCAGCCGTGGAGAAAATCCTCTCCGCCCTGATGTAGGTGACCGGGATGCACAGGTAACAGCATGCCAGCTGGGACAGGAGAGGATACCTGGACTGGAACGTTTTCCACCACGACAGCGAGTTACTGTCAGTGGGCATCACGGTTTTACTCTTGTACATCAGCATCTCTTGATGTAGCGAAGCCTTACTCGCCAAATCACCACTGGCGTATGAACCACCTTTGCGATAAACATCCCCAATGGCGGCCATTGGCGCCTCTGTGTTTTGGTGCGAAAACTTTGTTGTTCATCATGTCACGTGTCATGTGACGAAACATTTGGTTCCTACACCAACATATGGGTGAAGTAGAGGCCAAGGAGAGATAAGACAGATTCGACAGCAAAAATATATATAAAAAAACATGTTCGAATAGTAACTTCAGCTTTTGTATATTAATGAGATTTTAAATATTCAAATTATATTTGAACCATGAAATTCGTTCCAACAGCCTTATAACCTACTATACAGAGCTATGGACAGGTACAGCTGCTCGCTGTTATTTAGCATATTTACAGGAGACAGGGTTCAAAAACAATCTTTGGTTGAGGTGTTCACTGTTGTCTTTTCAAAGCTCTCAGACCCAAACAGCTGATCAGCACTGAGGGGGAAGATCACATCACATAATAGAGCCAAACAAAGAAGGTTTGTGGAGGAAACAGCCTACATCTAAGCCAGCAGAGCCCATCTTTACCTGAACTTCACGTCTCTGCTCTCTTTCTGCTGGGATTCTGGTGTTTTTCTGGTGTCTTTTGTTGTTCCTGTTTGCTTCTGCACATGCCAAAGCACTTTGTTTTATAAAGTGGAGTATGAATAAATCATTAAAAAAAGCTTTAAAATAAAATTTAAAAAAAGGACATAAAGGAAGGAATCAAGTCTTAATGTGTGGTTTATGATGTCAGTCACTACCAGAGGAGTATCACAGACACAAACCAGGACTGGATTGAGAGATGAAATAAATCTAATTATCAATGGGAGGAATAAAATTAGCTCATTCCTGAGATTCTTCCATTTTAATGAAGCGTACCAGAACCATCTAAGCCTGGATTTACACTCACACATAAATCCTTTATAGCCCAGAGCTGATTGTTATTCCATTACATGGATCTGTTTCCCCCTCTGGCTCTGAGCAAATGTGTCACAAAGGGTTAAATTAACACGTTTCTGTGTAAATGTCAGCAAACATGCTACCATATGCTCCTAATGTTCACTTTAAATTCTATCATCTAAACTACTAATACCAGAGAGCAAATAAAGAGAGATGAACTTCCTGTTTGTGGTAATGAAAGCACGTTTTGAGGTGAAATTAAGATTAGGGTTTCACAGATACCAGTGTTCAGTATCGGTACTGATGCTTGCACTCATAAAACATCGCAGATGCTGCACTCTATCTTTTTAAAGCTTGCTGTTTGCCCCTCATTATTGGAGCCATGCTTGCAGCTTTGTGATATTTCAACATAAATGAGGATGGAAAAAGTACAGGAGAATAAAATTATGAAGAGGCAGGATGAAGAACATCTGATGAAAATTAACCAAACTTTCAGAATAATTTGATGTTATTATTAGCTACTCTTATTTGTTCTCAGTATCAGTGAGTACCCAAACGTCAATGCTCGTATTCAGTCTGGAAGAAGGTGGCACTGGTGCATCTATAATGAGGATTTTTAGCATAACATTACAAAGCAGATAGATTTCCCATTTCCCAAGGTTATAATAGTTAAGAAAAACTTAACAACTAACAACTAACATGTAAAAGTCATTTAAGTTAACTGAAACTAAATCAAAAGTAAGCTTTAGAAATACAAAAAACTGACTAAAAACTTAATTCTGTGCATACCAAACTAGCAAAAATAAAGTAAAATTAGGGGCTAAATGTCCTTCGTTTTAGTCTTTGACAGCAGCAGACTGACTGACATGAACCCTCGAGACTGGAGAGAGTAAAATGGCCTGATTTGATTGGAGAAGGCCTCACAGAATGGTTATTTTAGGTCTTGAGTACATAAAGATACTTGAATACATAAAAAGAAAAGTGAAGAGCCCTTTTGGATCTTGCCCCTTACAGGGATCCCATATTACAAAAAAAAAACACTGAAACTAACACTAAAATGTATAAATACTAAACTAAAATGAAGCATTTTTTGCAAAATAACAACTCAACTAACAAACCAGCAGTAAAAATGTATTAGAACAAAACTGAAAATTGAAACAAAGGGTAAAAAAAACGAAGTTAAAAAAATATCATCACCTTGCAGAGAATCTACAAAGTGCCAATAAAACCGCCGCCACTGCTCTGCATCTCACCTTGAAACAGGTACTCCTCCGTGTTCATGTCAGGATTGTCAGTGATGATGTCGAATGGAGACCTGCCCGCCATCATCTCAAACATCAGCACGCCAAGAGCCCACCAGTCCACGCTGAAACCTGTGAGAGGACGAGGAGACGAGATCTTTACTCACTGGAGAATGTTCCATACTTCTCCATCCTCGCAGTAATCACAAACCAAAGCTGCTCTGGTCTCTGATTAAAGCCATGAGCTAGGAGACGATTTGTTGCCTGTCCTTACAATTACCACTATCATACTGACCAGACAACAGCACCTGGCTCGTAAAAAACCTACAAGAAAAACCTTTTTCTCTTTGCAAAACCACCCTGAACAATGCAAAACAGACGCCATACAACACTAGTTTATATCAGTTAATGCTTAGAAACACACATGTAGTTTGTGTGCTTTTATGTGTTTATAAATGTGCTGTAATGCAAATATCATGTGTTGTTTAGCCTTTTCAGAGAAGAACTTCAGTCACTCCTTGGACCGATGATACAGTCTGCCTATCTAAATCTAACCACTGGGAGGAGCTCTCGATCAAAACTGTAGCAGAAGATGATGAATGGAGATGTGCATCATCTCTGCCCAGCTCTACTGCTGACTTCTTATCTAGAAATCAGGACTGTATTCATTAAAACTGTCACTCTATAAGGTATTTTTACTGAACAGTTAACTGCTGTTTTGGTTTCACGGATGAGTTTCAGGGAGAAAAGCTGTTAAAAGTGCCCGCTCTGGGGGAGCAATCCCACTCTACACACAGTTCTATCTGAATAAAAGCAGCAAAATAGATCTTTAGATAGATAAATAGTACAGGCACCTGGTGGCCTCATGTACAAAGACCTCAAAGCTGGTTGCCAAATCCAAGTCTGGCCTCCAGCTCCTTTCCTGCATGTTGCTCCACACTCTTACTGTTCGAATTCTGACTTGATCTACTGTGCTATCTCTAACATATAAAGGTATGAAACTCCCAAAATGACTCTTAAAACAAAATTAAAGCTGCAATAAAGGGTTCTTGCAGTGCATGTCGGATGTGTTGCTCCTGCAGAGTTGTTTGCATGGCGTGTAGTGTGCTAGCTGACCATTTGGATCAGGGGTGTCAAACTCAAGGCCCGAGGTCCAAGTCCGGCCCGTGGTGCAGTTTTACCCGGCACGCAAATTGATATCATATTTTCATTGGATCTGGCCTGCAGGTCTAAGGTCTGCAGATTTCCTCCAGTAAAGAAATGTACATTTAGCCTTTAAATTCAAAATACACTTTAAGTCATAAAAATGTGAAAAAGTAAAGTGTAAAAACAATAAGATAGAAAGTAAGGAATAAGGGAGAGAAATAAATTGGACCTTTTAGATTCACAATATTAAATTTGAAATTATATCTCAACTTTTTAAACTCAAAATTTTGACTCTTTATCAAATATTTTGACCTTTTCAACTCTTAACTTAGATTTTTAGTCTGAAATTTTGACCTTTAAACTCATGATTTTGAATTTTATCTCATATTTTCACTTTTAAATTCATGATTTTGAATTTTATCTCATATTTTCACTTAACTCATGATTTTGAATTTTATCTCATATTTTCACTTTTAAACTCATGATTTTTACTTTCTGTCTCATAAGTTTGCCTTTTCAAAACATTATTTTGACTCTGGATTTTGTGTTCTGATCTTTGAACTAATATTGACTTTTTTGTTTTTTTTAATCTCAAAATCATTTATCATCAGTTTCTCTCCCCCTTTCTTAATTACCTGTGAAAATAAGGTTTAGAGTTTATGGTTAAATGTTGACCCTGTTAGGCCCTCAGGATAGACCTAAATACAGATTTCGGCCCCTGTTGTGACTGAGTTTGACAACCCTGATTTAGATCCTCACAGGTCTGTAATCAGATGTGAGATAACGAGCACATTTTCTATCGAATATGAGGGAGAACTGCTTCTCAACACTAGGTGGCAGTATGACTAAGAAAGATGGTAATATATAGAAGTGATTGGGTGCGGGCTGACAATGATCATGTAAATGTGTAGAGGGGCAGACCCTGATCATAAATGTAGAAGTTGAAGCAAATCACTTGTTTCATATGAGAGTTGTGCCAACTTCCTGTCAAATGGTGAGATGCTTTAATGGTTACCATCACCACTGAGGCATCCTTTAATGAAACATGTCAGTTATGTGACTCTACTGAGGCCTTCCTGTCAAAGCTTGATGGGCTCAACAGAGCAAGAGGGATGAAGAAAAAGCCTAACTGTGTCACTTCCTGTTGCCAGTAGGGGGCGATTTGATGATGATTTGATTGCACGTGTGTTCAGTCTGATACTGTTGTCTTATCAGAAAATGTAGGCGACAGAATATTGCATGCAAAAGGTACAAGAGGTTTAATCATTTAGCCCCACCATAGAAGCCTTATTTTGAAATTAAAGTGAAGCTGGTGGACTTCCTGTTGGGATTTGGGCATGGGTTCAAGAAGCTTTTTGTAAGTGTAATCATGATGCATTTGTAGTGCAGGAATCACATTGAGGTTAAATGGTCTGCAAGGATGAATGCTTAAAATTCGTTTTCAGGAAAAAATCATAATTCAGATTAATTAGGATTTTGCAGAAGGGGGTGCTGTGTCAAGGTGATGATATTGATGCATGTTTGTATTCAGGCTTGATGTGAGATCATCCCTGTAAAGTACGGTAATGACTGATGTGAGCACTGCAGTATAAAGCATTATTATTCCTGGAACAATGCAAAAAAAAAAAGTGATTAAAGAAGTCAAACTTTTAGACCCGATTCACGGCCCCTCACTACAGTGAAAACTCAAAGTTTGCACATCTTTAGATCTCCATGTTGTCTAAAATGAGCCTAAAAATCCTAGAGTCTAACAGTTAAAATCTCTCTGAGGAGTTTGTTAAAATGTGAAACCTGTCCGTTAGGAAAAGGTGAATATTGTGAAAATGTTAAAACCACAAAATCTGAAAATTTGGGGCTGAATTTTGTGCAAAGGCCTCAGCATAAGCGTTTTATTTGCTACAATAATAACAACGAAGAACCTCAACAGCACTAGTTTTGCTCAATAGTTCCTTGATCCTTATTTCTTATTTGTATTGATGCCATGTCTCACCGTAGTCTTCTCCTCTGAGGATCTCCGGTGCAATGTAGTTCGGTGTTCCACAGAAAGTACTGGTAGTGTCGCCCGGTCTTATCCCCTCCTGAAGGAAGAAGGAAAGGTCCATGAAGAAGGAGAAGAAGGAAAACAGAGGGTAAAAGAGGCAGTGTGGATGATGTGTTGTGTGCCAGAACATGAATAGTGTTTAAAAAAAAGACAGTAGGCCTGTTGGCTCTGAATCGATACAGATCCCCTGCATTATTGATCGCTCCACACCAGCCGTCCACACGGTCTGCTGAGGAGATCAATGCGTCTCTCACCTTGCACATGCCGTAGTCTGTGAGCTTGATGTGTCCTTCATGGTCCAGGAGCACGTTGTCCAGCTTCAGATCGCGATAGATGATTCCCTTTTCATGCAGGAAGTTCAGAGCGATACAGATTTCTGCTGCATAAAATCTGTAAAGAGGGGAAAAGACATGCAGGAGATGATGATGAGTCTGATCTGTCCTCTACTGCCACCATTAGGCCAAAGTCTGCACTAATTTAATACTCCTTTGTGCATATAATGCTTATCTTTGGGTGTCAAATGTACCATTTCTAAAGGTTTTGCAAAATTCTTCTGAGAAGATTTGACTGCATTCAATTTCTAACATATTTCCAACACAGCACAAGCTGTCAAATTCATGTGCTTAACCTTTCCACTCTGGTTTTTGTCATTATTTATTCCAGTGCGCTCTGAGCAGGGAAGCTGCTGTTTGCAATATGTAATCATCATTTCCAAGCTGCTTTGCATGATTTTATCTGACTGTCATTTATAGTCTTTCAAAATGAGTCTTCTATTTCCCCTTTTGAAACAGGTTGTCTAACAACTTCTCAAACTGAATCACAGAAAACCTCAACAGCCAGACTGATTCGAGGTGTGACGGCTCAGTTCAGACAGCTACAACCGTCGGCAGCATCATTCTAAAACAGATTAGTCACGTCGTGAATCTTTGTTCTGAGCTATTAAGCCCCATTTAGAGGAGTTCTTGTCCTCAAAGCCAGCAGCTAGGGTTTACGTCTGACCTCTCCTGCATGTTGTTCCCAACTTTTTCTTGACTTTTGACTTTCTCTTGAAAATACTGAAATAAAACTGGGAAAAGCTGGTAACAGTGGGCTTCCTGGTAATGGCTGTAGGCCATCTGCAAAGCATTTTGGGATCACTTGCAGTGTGAACCAGGCAGGCCACTTTTAGAAGCTTTCCTCCCATTTCATGCAAAATTCATCAATGAAGCCTAAATTACCACAATCAACCTGGTATCCTCATCCTCCAGGGTTAATCTGGACTGATTTAACTCCTGTTTACTAGAAAATTAGAGATGGAAAACTAACATTAACTGAATTTATTTACATATGATTTAAGGTCCTTGCATACCAGACATCATTTTTTTGTGCAATTAATTTGTGCATTTTTCGAGCATGAAGCAAGTCAATGCGAGCCTCCACACCAGCAGCGTAATTTCCCAAGCAAAATTGCCACTGATATTTTCCCAAAATATGGCCAGTTCTTTCAGAGTTTCTCTCCTGATGAGCGCACATCTGGCCAATCAAACCAAAACCCTCGTCAAGTTTGAAGGCAGAGAGACGAGTGAAAACGTCATCCTCTTTAACACCACATGATATTTGTCCTCTCCAATCTGTCTGCAACCAGTGCTAGTGGTTATTGCTTTACGCAGTCTGATAGAGAAGGAGACAGGCAGCTTGACATGTCCATGTGAGCGTAATAGCGCTGCTCGCACAGCTGGAGCTGTTTCTAATATAACGGGACTTTAGTCCAATTAAATACTTCACAACACAGTCTCCTCTACATTATCCTGCAGCCTCTGTGTTAGTGTTTGGTTGTACTGATGTTTCTAAAAAATTTGTCCGGCCCTCAGGACATCTAACTAGAGCAAATCTGGCCCCAACCCCCTATGAGTCTGACACCCCTGGTTTAGTAAATAAACCTTATGGAGAGCAGTTTTTACCCAGAACAGGAAGTTAACAGTGGAGGAGGAGGCAGCATCTTCATACTGGATGTTTAAACCTTACAGAAACGAAGATTGAGATAAAATTCCACCACATTTACTGAGGTTTTTGGTATGAAGGACTTTGACATTTCTATTTTCTCATCATGGTGAACTTTGACATATTTATCAGAAGCATAAGCCTTTAAAGCATTGAGTTTTGACCATGACTTGATGCAGTTTGCCTGTGTCTTTAGCGAGTCAGTAGCATGTTTTCCGTGGGTGTAGGTTGTGTGTTTTCTGTCTCTAGGAGATAAGCCTTCATTAACGCTGACGAGCGTCTCTCCGTCTGCTGCTGTGAAGCCATGATTGTTACACTCTGAAAGCAGAGACCGTGTTTGACAGAGAAATCCCACATCGCTCCCCCACGTTCTCCCTCTGACAGCGTGCATTGTGCGCCGTTGTTTCTCTGCTGGCATCAGACTGATAGAAGTGGCGTCCTATCAGCAGCGCCATCCATCGCCCACCGGCCCGCCTCCCCCACGGCGCGGGGGAATGCGGCAGGGCTCGTTGTAAGAGCGCTGCTCATGAATATGTACAATCATTATGAGTGATTAACATGCTGCTTTGCATATGTACAGCCACCGTCTCCAGAATACAGATTGTAGGGGCCGATAGGGGCCCAACGGTGCCTCTCTAAATTACGCAGCCTTTGATCCAGCATTTATCAGAGCCGCGGTTGGAGTACCCCGCAAGAGGAGAAGCGGCACAATGAATTATGGGTACTCATTATATTTCCTCTGAGGTGGATAAAGTGTGAAGTTGGATTTTGGCAGCGCTGCTAAAGCATCCTATTAAGCATCTGTTTGTGAGGAGTGCTTATAGGAAGAAGGTTCTAGATGAGAGCAGAGAAGGTGCATCTTCAGCCAAACACAGACACACTACAGCAGCACAGCTACACAAATACACACATTAGAAACTACACACCCCCAGTTCTTCATGTGAATTACAAAAAAACTCATCTGGAGGAGGTTCAATCAGTTTAAACAAAAATAGTCCCAGCCTCACAGATGAGTTTCCTCTGTTTGATGAATGCACCAGGTGAACTTCACCAAAATCTCATCCTAAAATCCACTTCTGTGTCCTCCACTGATCACAGCGTACTCCTGAGACCTCGCTGCAGCTCGGTCCTGATACGTGTGTATGTCAGCGTGTCCTCCATTTACGCTTTTTATGCAGAGCAAGTGCAGTATGGGTAATGTGCAATTTATGTAGTAGGGATATTCACTGGCAGGTGCTTCTTCTTTTTATTTATAAACTCTTCCTACTGTTGAGACAGCTAAATGTTTGCAGCTCTGCAGTCAAAGACAATCTCATAGAATAGGGCAACGTATGATATCATACTGCAACCACACCTCACTTCACAACACCACACTGAACTCTATTACATTCTATGTTACTGCACCACATCATATTATACTGTATCTGTATCTATCAATGTGCTCATAATATTAGCTTGTATTGTATTCTGATATATCCTATTGTATCGCATCAGACAGTAAAGAACCATATCCTTCCCTTCCTGATTGTACCACCCCTCACTAGTTTGGTATAGTCCTGTACTGTAATGTATGATATTGAATCATAATGTGTCATACCACCTTCTGCTATATCGTACTGTAATGCATGTCTTGTATTTTAATGTATCGTGGTGGTTTTCAAATGGTGGGGGGAGGCAAACTGGTGTGTGTGTGTGTGTGTGTGTGTGTGTGTGTGTGTGTGTGTGTGGTGGTGGTGGTGTGGGGGGGGGCTGTAATTATTTGCTTATATTTGCTGTAAATACTGGCCTATATTGGCTGTAAATACTGGCCTATATTGGCTGTAAATACTGGCCTATATTGGCTGTAAATATTGGTTTATATTTGCTGTAAATACTGGCCTATATTGGCTGTAAATACTGGGCTATATTGGCTGTAAATATTTGCTTATATTTGCTGTAAATACTGGCCTATATTGGCTGTAAAAACTGGCCTATATTGGCTGTAAATACTGGCCTATACTGGCTGTAAATATTGGCTTATATTTTCTGTTAATACTGGCCTATATTGACTGTAAATACTGGCTTTTATTTGCTGTAAATACTGGCCTATATTGGCTGTAAATACTGGCCTATATTGGCTGTAAATATTGGCTTATATTTGCTGTAAATACTGGTCTATATTTGCTGTAAATATTGGCCTATATTTGCAGTAAATACTGGCCTGTATTTGCTGTAAATACTGGCCCATATTTGCTGTAAATATTTGCTTATATTTGCTGTAAATACTGACCCATATTGGCTGTAAATATTGGCCTATAGTTACTTTAAATACTGGCCTATATTGTCTGTAAATATTTGCTTATATTTGCTGTAAATACTGGCCTTTATTTGCTGTAAATACTGGCCTATATTTGCTGTAAATACTGGCCTATATTGACTGTAAATACTGGCCCATTTTGGCTGTAAATACTGGCCTATATTGGCTGTACATATTGGTTTATATTTGCTTTAAATACTGACCTATTTTGGCTGTAAATATTGGCTTATATTTGCTGTAAATACTGACCTATTTTGGCTGTAAATATTGGCTTACATTTGCTGTAACTATTGGTCTATATTGGCTGTAAATATTGGCTTATATTTGCTGTAAATATTGGCTTATATTTGCTGTAAATATTGACCTATATTGGCTGTAAATATTGGCTTATATTTGCTTTAATTATTGACTTATATTTGCTGTGAATACTGGCCTATATTTGCTGTAAATACTGGCCTATATTGGCTGTAAATACTGGCCTATATTGGCTGTAAATACTGGCCTATATTGGCTGTAAATACTGGCCTATATTGGCTGTAAATATTGGCTTATATTTGCTGTAAATACTGGCCTATATTGGCTGTAAATATTGGCTTATATTTGCTGTAAATATTGGCCTATAGTTACTTTAAATACTGGCCTATATTGGCTGTAAATATTTGCTTATATTTGCTGTAAATACTGGCCTATATTTGCTGTAAATATTGGCTTATATTTGCTGTAAATACTGGCCTATATTGGCTGTAAATATTTGCTTATTTTTGCTGTAAATACTGGCCTGTATTGGCTTTATATACTTGCCTACCTTAGCTGTAAATATCAGTCTATATCAGCCGTAAATATTGGCCTATATAAGCTGTTAATATTGGCATAAATTGGCTCAAATTATAGGCTTATATTGATAGTAAATATTAGATGAAAAAGGCACTAAATAAGGACCTTTATCTACTCTAAATAATGGCCTATACAAACTGTGAATAACCACCATATCTCCTGTAAGTACCAGCCCTAAATGGCTGACGTTAAAATCTGAACTACATATGAACCTGTCAAAAAATTGGTGTATTAGATATCAGCAAAAATCAAATATCATGCATCCTTACTTTTAATTCTAAATATACCAGTGTTTTAAAATAAATATGTGTCTAATACAAGCTGACTCCTGATAAAGTTAGATTTCACTAATTAAGGATTGGAAAAACATGGACTCTATTTTTACCCACGCCAATGAAATCGGCAGGGGGTTATGTAAAGGGTTCCGTATCTTTGTTTGTTTGTTCATTTGTTTGTTTGTTTGTATGGGTACAAGATAACTTTAGAACAGAAAGTCAGATCTTCACCAAACTTTCGGGGAATATTGGGATAGTGACAGGGAAGAATCGATTAGATTTTGGTGATGATCCGCGCACCCGTTCGGTTTTTCTCGCACTTCGAATTTTGAACACCATAGTAATCAATGGGAGCGTGAGTTCCTCGGTGGCGCTGCTTAGGCGTGGGTCTGCTGCCTCAGACGGCCATTCTAGTTTGTAACACATTAAGATGCATTAATGATTGAAAATTGCACGTTTTGGCAGAAAAACAGAGGGAGACAGAGAAGTGCTGTCCATTTCTATCTTCACTGAATAGTCAGGAAGTTGATGTTTGGAATCTATCGATGACTTTATTGGTTAATTCTTGATGTTGTGATGTTGATTAGCTGCAGTCCTGCTGCCATCTCCATCTTCAGATAAAACGCCTCTTTAACAAGCTGTTGGCTTGCTGAAGGTCCATTAGTGAATGTGTTTTTGGAAGCTGGACAGCATGCTGGAGTTTGTTTACAACATCTGGATGTTTACCTTGCATGTTCTTCAGGGAGCTTCCTCTGTCGTTGCATATGGAACATCAAATCCCCGCCATTTACGTATTCAATCACCAGAAATAACCTGGAAACAAAAGCAGGTTTAGAAACTCAATCTGAAACTACTCTTTAACCCCAGTCTCTTTGAAAAACATTTAGAATAGCAGCCTTTAGAAATGTGAAAAATAAAGGGATTGATCATGAATTTTCTATAAGCTGGCATTCTAAGTTTGAAAAATCCTCACTGTCAACTATTTACCCTAACAATTATGTGCTTAAAGGACAATGTAGGTAGACCTCTAATTTCTGTTGATCTTTTTGACCATGCTGTCATCAGGATTCATATCTTATACTTCTGAGATTTGAGGTGCATTTGCTCTTTTTACAGTCGGATGCCTGGTAAAGTGTCCATCGGCCTCTTACCGACTTTCTGTCTGGAAGCAGGAGTGGAGGCCGACGAGGAAAGGGTTGGTGGACGCCTGCTCAAACACATGCTTCTCTGTCTGCACCCAGTCGATATCCTGCAGAAAGGACAAGACAGACGTAGGAGAGATGATGTATTAACAATCAATGAGTCTGATCGATGGACTTTCTTTGTGGTTAAACACACAGATGATGAATAACGTCAGCTGGAGAGTAATCCTCACTCTGTTTCAATCACTCTAGAGGAGAGATGCATGAAGTTATTGGCACTTGTAATCTGCAGATTAACAGCATGAAAGCTGATCATCGTTGATGGAAAAAAGGAACATTTCTGCTTGTATATCAGCTGTACATATCAGTAGTAAAGTACGGACATTTATGGGAAAATTACTCTTGAAAAGTCACCCAGATTAAGATTAGGTGTTTTCACAGTGCTTCTGTGACAGCATTATCCAAAACTTTTCCATGTTAGAGTGCTAATTCAGGTTAAATAGGTGGTTTTACTGATGCTTTGTTCAGAAAATTAGATCACTGCTGGAGTTAAGAGAAGCAAGGTTAGACACCTCAAGTGTGTCACCCAATCCACCAAAGCTAACTCCACCCTCCTGACCTCGTCCCTCTGTAAATGTTCTCTGACTATTACAGCGCAGCAGTGGCAGCGGCGTAACTTCAGCTACATCTTAGCTTATCACTTTACAGGCAGCCATTGTGCATACAGGCTGACACTACAACTAAACTCATAACTGTCACAAACTAATGCTGAAGTGGGTCAGGAGAAAAGAGAAAAATCTTTTCCACCATGGGCAGTTTTCAACCCCTGCTTTTTATTTCATAAAGACATGTGGTCCGGGTCTGATAAAACTGCTGCTACACTGGTGGCAGCCTTTGCGATCAGCTTCCAGTGCAACTCAGCCACAACCGTAATCACCGCCTCAATCTCCTCTGATTGGTCAGGTCATTCTCAGACCTGCACAATTATTTTAGACTGGAGCTTTGCAAGCTTCTCATTCTGACTCACTGAGATATCTTTGTGGCCCCGTTTCCTGTCAAAGGTCACTGAACTTCAAAGTCAACTGCAGATTTGTGCAAAATAAGAAAATACCCTCAGTTCATTCTTTGAATAATGTGTACACCAAGGTTGTTATAGTTAACTAAAACTAAAACTCAAAAATCATTTTAGTTAACTGAAACTAAATAAAAACTAAGCTTTACCAAAAAAAACAAAAACTAAGTAAAACTTTTAGTGCGCTTACAAAACTAACTAAAAGAGACTAAAAATAGAGACAAAAATATCCTTAGTTTTAGTCTTCGACACATCCAGACTGACTGGCACCTACACCAGAGTCCGGGGAATGTAAAATTGCCTGATGTGATTGGTTAAGACTTCACACAAAATCGCCAGTGTTAGATTAACACTGAGAGTGTTAAATCTAACACTAGAAAAGTGTGTATATGTGTCCACTCTTTTGAGTGTTAATTTAACACTTTTCAAAGTGTTACGTTTTTTTACACTGAACCAGTGTTCCTGCAACACCGTATGGTGTCAAAAATTTAAACTGGTGAACACTGAGTAGTGTTGATAGTACTCAACACTGGCGTCAGTGCTAAAAACTTAACACTGAGGAGTGTATTACAATTAATTTCAGCAGGTGTAAAATACTGTGGATAGTAGCTGCCCCTATTCCACCAACCTAATAATAACAAGAAACAAGACATGTAAGTTCTACAAAATGGGTGTTGGTAATAAGACATACCTGACAAGATTGACTGCCACCTCACTTTGTGAGGTATTCAACAGCAATCAGGGAGTTATGAGACAGACTCAAAGACAAAACTTGTCCTGAGATGACAGTCTGCCCTCATTCCATAGTTACATTTATGCCGTCACCACAGCCAAGACTTGACCAACCTAGAAGACAACTACACTCATGGTGCAAAAGTGTTTATGCATCAAAAACTTAGGAACTCAAGATAATTCAAGAAGCATGTGCAAGTGAATCCCAGTAGTGACCCCTGTACAACGGGCAACATCTAAACACAGCTAATCATCTAAATACATCTAAAAACATCTGAACCCAGCTTAACACTCTGCACTAAGGCATGATGGGAAAACTCTGCCCCTCAGATTTGAAATTGCAGTAGGTGGGGCTTGGATCAACTGACTCTCTACAGTGTTCGAATAACACTGGTTGATTTAACACTGTCAAATAACTCCAACACTGAAGACCATTTACTCTGAATGGAGTTAAAATAACACTTTGAGTGTTAAAATCAACACTGAAATGTTTAACACTAAGAATTCAACACTCCAGTTTTTGCTGTGTAGTTTCATGTCTGGAGTTGCATTAAAACATCATCATGAAATTAATAAGAGTAGCCTGAGTGAATATGTTTTAAAAATGTATGACACTCTCTCATCCCCGACATCTATCCATAAAAAACTAAAACTAAAACTAATAAAAACTAAACTAAAATGAAGCGATTTTGCAAAATAAAAACTAAACTAACAAACCAGCAGTCAAGTCTAATAAAAACGAAACTGAAGTCAAACAGAGAAAGTGAAAAACAAAATAAAATTAAAAACTAATGAAAAATCCAAAACTATGATAACCTTGGTGTGCACAAGATTTGAAGTAACAGAAACCTTGACCTTGCCGGTGCAAGGTTTAAAGAAAATCCCTCAGATTGTTTGAGATATCCTGAACACGAGAACGACCCTGATGGACAGACAGCCGTCTCCAGCTGCAGCTATCACCAGCACAGGCGACCGAACACTGAAATAAGGGTTTAAACATGTAGACTTACTCAACCGTGCTTACATTTCCATGCCTGTTCTTTAATTTAGTAAAATGATTTATACCTGCAGGAGTCAGATCAATATGGTGCCATAAATCGGTGGAATATGAAAAATAGCGTTCATGTTAAATGGGACGAAGTGTACTTCATTAAAGGTCATTAGTGACCTTCATGTTCAGTCAGTGAATAAAAACCTTCTTATGATGAGAAACAAAAAGCGTCTTTACCCTCCAATCAGCTCTGCAGAATGTGAATCTCTGTTATCAGTCAGAGTCTGTTTAACTGTTCACACTTCACTTTTAGAGATCGCAGCGTTTAGCCTGGGGCCGGGATGTTTTATGCTGATTTAAAGAACCGTTAAGTCGACGATGGTGAATATTTCATGGTAGTGGAGCCTAAACTTTGAGGACCCCATGGTGAGCTCCAGCAGCACATGGTTAATTTATCACATGACAATAGAGACCCCATATTGCGAGCACGTTTCTAAATTCCTTCTGGTCAACTAGTTATATTAAATCCTGCAGGATGGTAAACACAGCTCCGGATCGTCATCAGAGTCTGGATTCTGCAGAGCACGTTGCCTTTAATGTCAAGAATTAGACGACTGAGGGGATGAATTATTAAAATTAATGTGCATGAATGGAGCCGTGAATTAATGGAAATCAGGAGCCCAATAAAAACACGAGGAGGGGTCCATGATTTACTCAAATGTTCTCCATTAGAGATAAATGTGGTCTTATACGCAGGCAATCTGGGTTTATTCTTATTAAAGTTGATGGAGGATTAAAGAAATGACGTCTGTGACATGATTCACGCTGGATGAGTCTGTGCAGACGTTTGGTGAAGCAGCAGCTCTGGACACGGAGCTTCAGTCCAGGTTCAAGAGTCCTGTGGATGGTGTGTCATTGAAGGCTTATATGTGGAGCAAAAGCGCCATCTGCTGGTATCACAGCACATTAAATCCACAAGGGCAGCAGCAGTGTCGGAGAATTGATATGTTTGCACATTTCATCTTTTTATCATGCATCTTCATGCTTTAATTCATATTTTAAAGTTTATATTCCATACATGAGAAATTACATAACCTTAATTTCCCCTCTCCAAACCATCACTAACAGAGCATCTGATTCTGATTTATATATGTGACTGATTGCTTTATATCAGTGTTGGTGCTACTCAAGATTTAATCCTTCTCCTCTGTCCTGTCTGTGAATACGGCTCTTGACACTAAATCAGAGATATAATTAGCTGTAATTGTTGCTGTGAAAATCTTTTATATGCATTACTAAATATATTCGTATAAAAAGGCAGATATGTCAGTAAAATGCATTATTATTTGAGTACATTTAAAAGCATCAAGACTGAATAAAGTATTTGCGTTTGAGTTCATGAGTATAAATGGTATAAAGACTGTGATGAAATTAGGGCTGTCAAAATTAACACGTTAATGCGGATTAATCCATCATCATGATTAATCTGATTGAAAATTTTAACACAATTAACCCATCTACACCGCAGATTGACTCAAAATCCCTGAAACGTCTCTGGCAACGCATTTCAGGCAGTTTGTCTAAGTAGGGTTACCGTCGAGCATGCAGCCACGCATGTGCAAATGGGCCGTTGATCCGGTAGTGACCAACCAACCTGACATGGAAGACACCAAACAGCACGTTGGCCCTCTTGATGGGAAATTTGAGTACAAAAAACCCCCAAGACGGAACAGTCAACCGACAAAGTATTATGCACCTTCTGCAGGAAGGAGTTTTCTTTTCACCGAAGCACTTCCAGCTTAAAATACCACATTAACGCAAAGCATATGTTCGTCGGGGATTCTGCTAGCATTTTGGCTAACGCGTTGCCAAGCTTGCAAAATGAAACACAATTAATATAGATTAAAAATCAATGCTATTTAATCATGATTAATCGATATTAATCCACAGCAACCCTGTGATTAATCTGATTAAAAGTTTCAACCGTTTGACAGCCCTAGATGAAAGCGATACATTTATTATTACATCCGATTATAAATAATTATATCTAGAGTACTGTGTGGGACTTTTTCTTAATCCCGCTCCTGCAGCATGTCATCCACTCCCACCTGCAAAAGGTGTGGAAAATCCCACCTCCATCCCACAGCCAGAATAAGAGACAGTGCATTTAAATAAAGGGAATAATGGTAGTTTTCACTTATTTACACATCATCATTTATTCTATAGTCCTACAGAGGTGGAATAGTTTCCTGATCTCTGGAAAGTTTTTGTGTCATAAAAACTGCAGTTCGTTTCCATCAGCAGGCTGCACAGCGACCCAGGGGTTAGCGCTATTGCCTCACAGCAAGAAGCTCTGTGCGGAGTTTGCATGTTCTCCTCATGCATGCGTGGGTTCTCTCTGGGTTCTCCGGCATCCTCCCACCACCAAAGGTTAACTGGTGACTCTAAACTGGCTGTAGGTTGTCTGTTGTTATATGTCAGCCCTGTGATTGACTGGCGACTAGTCCAGGGTGTACCCCGCTTCTCGCCCAATGGCAGCTGAGATAGGCTCCAGCCCCCCGTGACTCCCAATGGGATAAGTGGCATAGAAAATGGATGGATGGACTTCCATCAGCTCTCATAGACAGAAGGCTAATCTTTACTAATGCTGCACTGTTACCATCCTCATTATTAGATAATTAGTCAGTTTGCATGGAAAGAGGCGTATTTTCCCCAAACAAGTGCATGTTATGCTGTATAGCCAAGCTTCCTACCAGCCAGTCATTCTTGGAGGGGAAATGCACACTGGAATCACTGAAGGCTAAAGCCCCAACTATTGCCAAGTACCTCATATGACTCAATTAAAAAATACAAGAATATCCCTTCAATATCGTCACAAATAACTAACCTGGTCAAACAAACCATGATGGTTTTAACAGAGTTAATCTGACAATTAAAAGACTTGTCTGATTTACACAATAAATAATTATACAAAAATCCCTTTTTTAGGTTTTTCTAATAAAAATCTGTTCCCCTGGTCTGTCCACAATCCCTCCAAGAATCAGGAAATCCATTCCCTCCCTCCCTTTCTTTCTCCACCTTTCAGAAAATGTGTGCAGAAACAAGCTGTTCTCAGATTTTCCCCTCATGATGTCATGTGGGGAGTTAGCCCTGCCCCCAGGCACAGTTGGCCCTCTCCTCTTGGAAGAAAGTTCCACCCTCCTCTCCTGATCCTCCCAAACTGGCAACTGAGTCGAGGATCAGGAGGGCCACATCCACTTCCTGAGAGGGGCGGAGTCAGACAGCTCAGTAACATTTAAAGCCACAGACACAGAAACAGCTCGTTCTGAGCAGGGCTGTAACAGAGGGGTTTTTAGATGTGCAGAATACAATACTGGAGTATTTTTTCATCAACAGACTTCACAGGCACGTGAAGGGGACCTCTGAGACCGATATAAACTTGTCTTAAAGGGGTAAAATATGTCCCCTTTAGAACAAAATGCCTGCAAACAAAAAAAAGGCTTATTTTTTGAAGTGCATCCAGGGTATATTTTGTTAGAGTAGTTCAAACGAAGTAAACGTTTGTGATGGGTTTGCACCTTCTGTTCTGAAGGTTTTACAAGAACAATCCTAAAATAAGACGCTGAGTTATCCTCGTCTGCCTACCAGGATGATCTTTAACTTCTCTGATTATGACAAAAACCTCGAGAACAACCCCCCGTGTGCACAGGCATGGAAACCTCCAACCTGCAGTGAGCTGTATTCCTCTGCAGAACTTCAAATAAACAAGATAGCGACGACTATAAAGGAACCAGAAAGTGATCTCACATTCTACATATCCCATAAAAGGGTCAAACTTAAGTTTAAATATTTTCATGATCAGACTGATTTGCCTGATTTTAGAGAATGCTGCAGCTTCAATGGCATCCTTGCTGCATATCCGCCTGTGATGCTTTTCAGTCATGGAAATATTTGTTTTATTGTTTCTGCTCTTATTAGGATTTCTGTCTCCATGCCAACACTCTTATAAATGCTTGATGCTTACAGCTTAAAAAAATATATACACTTAAAACCTCCAGAAATAAAACCACAACAATGTGCATGAGTGGATTCCACTTGGAGCGTAAAGTATAAAGGGATGTTTTGTGCAAATTGTGTGAAGTGACCCTTTAAGAGGTTAAACCTGGCAGTATTGTAAGTTTCCTTTTTGCACACTGCTGAATAAAACGAGTGTCAGCCGGCAGAGATAAGGAGCGTGCATGCTCTGCCAGCTTCTTCCACCATAAATAAAACATGTGAGTGGTATATAAGTCTGCATAGTTAGGAGCATTATGCAGACTTTTCCTTTTTGAAATGGATTTCACGTCATGTTCATCTGGCAATTCATCACAGCATTAAAAAAAAAGAAAGACGTTCTTCCCGGATTCATCTTCTCCTGTGACTCACCCACTCTCTTATTCCTGCTTCCTGCTAAACCCTTTTTTTCGATTCATAAGCTCTCCGCCACTTTTGTGTCGTCTCCGCCCCCGCTTCCACCGATTTCTTTCCATCGTTCCTGTCAGGAGCTCCCACCGCTCTCTGACGCAGTCTTCTCCTCTTCCTCTTACTCATTCCTGCTTTCCATCGCTCCCTCTCTCCTTATCATTTTTATTCCTTTCAAACAGTCCAGCTCATTTTGAATCCCTGCCCTCAGGACCCCTGGCCCCGCTGCTTTCATCCCGAATGGTTCACGCTCAAAATGAGAGGTCAAAGAAATTACACGGACATGTGAATCCTAAAGCAGCAGGCCTCTGACTCCAGGAACAGGAACTGAAAAAACATGGTTAAAATTCACCTCAACATGCATGAAAAAGCCATGTTTGACCTGCGGAATCCTGGACTCATGCAGCAAATGTACAAACGTCGTTGCATGTGCTCCTCCTCGTAACACAGTTATACCGTAAAGACAGCCTTTAACTACCGTCATAAAAATGGGACCTGGAGAGGCAAAATATTCTCAACTGTCTGCTCAGATGAAAACTGAGGAAAACAGACTAATATCCACTTAAATTAGGGATATATAGACTCAACAGAGATCCTGACATTTTAATAAAGACACAGTGGATGTGGACATAAATATGTGGCCATGAATGGAGTTCCCTGACTCTTTTATGGACCTGATTTCAAGTATAAGGCAGTCTTTTCATTAAATCAATTACAGTGAAAGCTGCTGCAGATTCATGAACACCACGAGCCTGGAGGAGAATTTACGTCCAGTCATCACTCAGACACTGTCTGAATTTGAACGTGAATTTGATCTTTAAACCAGGGGTTCTCAACCTTTTCAGCCCGCGACCCCCAAAATAACGGTGCCAGACACCAGGGACCCCCACTGTTCCCGAAGGTGGTTGAACACAGACATGGACATTCAAGAATAGTCATGTGGAGACAAGGCCGTCCATTAGGGGGGATAAAGGGGAGAACTCTCTGGGGCCCAGCCAAACTGGGGGTCCATGGAGGTCAGCGAAATCATGGCCCAGTGTAAAGTCAAGCTGTGATCAGCATATTTTATATTTAACCTTAAAAATAACCACTCTTATCAAAGCAACAAATATCATTTTAATCATTTGTGTAGTATATAGCCTTCTTAAAAATGTTAATCATTTAGTTAAAAAAAAACAAACAAACAAATTTAAAATGGGTTAAAAATGGCAAAAAAAATGGTGGAAAAGGTGGTGAAAGCGGATCTTATAAGTAGCAGAAATGGGTTAGAGGTGGCCTAAATTATACACTGTCTGGCCATAAAAAAAGTCACCACCAAAAAAAGGTCACACACTCTAATATTTCGTTGGACCGCCATTAGCTTTGATTACAGCACGCATTCGCTGTGGCATTGTTTCGATAAGCTTCTGCAATGTCACAAGATTTATTTCCATCCAGTGTTGCAATCTTTTTTTTTTTATACCAGGATCTTGTATTGATGATGGGAGAAACTGACTACTGTGCAAAGCCTTCTCCTGCACATCCCAAAGATTCTCAATGGGGTTAAGGTCTGGACTGGCAAAAATGGGCATCAAGATAGTGAATAGTAGTTAAAGTGGGAAAAATGGGCTTAAAAAGTGGTAAAATGGTGTTAATATTGGCAATAATGAGTCAACAGAAGCAACATTAGGCTTATGTGGCAAGAATTGGTTTAAAAGTGGCAAAAACAGGCAGAAAAAAAATTGGTGGAAAGAGTTTAAAACTGACCAAAATAAGTGTTAAGTAGTAAAAATGTGTTAAAATTTGAGGGGGAAATGATGAAAACTGATTAAGATTTGGCAAAACTGGTGAAAAGGGGCAACAGCGGAATTAAAAAAAATTATTCTTCGTTTTTTTAGGGGATCTGGAGACCCCGTCTTAGTGTCTCACGACCCCCAAGGGGGTCCCAACCCTAAGGTTGAGAACCACTGCTTTAAACTGATCAAACATCAGCAGCTCTGAGGCTGGAGTCTGCTCCCAAACACAGGAAATAAATAAACAAGCATTTATTCATTACTGAGTCTTGTTAATCTGATTTCAAGGATTATGAAATGATCTTTCTGATGTCGGGTTGCTGCGGGAGAATTAAACATCCAACTGGTTAATAAATAAAAAGACATTTTCACATTCAGATGTAATGTTCACTACATCTAATGCAGGGACGCTGCAATCCTTTAAGACCCAAACAAAGAAAATCAACAGTCAGCGTCAGTACTTTGTGATTTGTGGGCTTGGATTCTCGCTGCCCCAGTATTAAAGGAGGGGTTACAAATCTGCCTCATGATCATCATCACCTCCGCCAACTATTCCCAGTTATCTTATCCTTAATTTTTCTCTCTTCCTCTCCTTCATGAGTAACACACTGCTGTAAACTCTGCCTTAAATCAAATCCTGAAAAAGAGAGAATTTCACACGCTGACAGAGTAGATTTGATGGAGTATTCATAGAGGTGTCTGGCCTAGTCAACAGGTGAGCAGGTATTTTTGAAAATCGAGTGCTACCATATATCGAGATCAGCTGACAGGCCCTCATAAGCTGACGCCCAGCTGATTTACTCTAAGCAGCTACTGGCTAATCTAGTCTGGCTACACTTTGCTGCTCACTCTGCAAGATGCATTTTTGCAACCTCCT
Source organism: Cheilinus undulatus (assembly GCF_018320785.1). NCBI lineage: Eukaryota > Metazoa > Chordata > Actinopteri > Labriformes > Labridae > Cheilinus > Cheilinus undulatus. The sequence goes on from NC_054875.1 coordinate 2,560,030, forward strand.
CCACCCCAGCTCCTCCTTTATTCTGCCTCTGACTTAATCCATGTCATTCTGTTGTCCCTGATGTCTGCTCTGCTCTTCTGCTTCTCTCCCTGCCTCTGGCTTTCCTACCCACAGAAAAGGAAGGAACGTGCACTGTTCCTGTTTGATGCTTTCCACTTAGGCTTGTGGAAAGAGGAGGGGGGATCCCAGAACAGCCACACCGCCTAACATAAATAACAGCAATAAGAGCTATTTAATAACTGCTAATAAAGAAGAGTATTTCTGAATGAAATGGAGGTTTTTGTGCATGTTGGCCTTTCATACACATGCAAACAGTGTTTTAGTTCACTGAGAATGCACCTTTACTTCGACTCTATCCAGGTGAAAACTGTTAGAAACTTCATTCACAGTGTTTTTGTGTAGAGGAGGGAAAATTGTGTTTACTCTTATTGGTTTTATAAATCAGCCATGGTAAATATGGTTTGAAATTACACCCTAAATGTGACAATTTACGAAAATCTCTGTGAGAATCCCCTTCAAAGAAATTCAATTTGCATGCAGTACATAGAAATATTTCATGTTTTGTATTCTTTACATAAAAAACATCAGGGTTTGGCTCTTTAACCCCTTGACACCTGATTACTCAAATAGTAGCCAGAAAATTCTAATTTTTTTAAACTGACATGTTTATTTAACCTTCTAATACAAAAAAGAAAAAACACCATAAAATTTAGCATATTTTTTTTGTGTGTCACATTTGATGCGTTAGGCATATTAGCACCTGATAATCCACTGTAGGGCATTTTTAATCATTCATCAGATTGTATTTGAGATGTTTTTAAGTAATTCATGGATCGTGTTGATTAGATAGAGGTCTCATAAAAGTGTGTATCAAATATGATAAAATAGGCATTAGACCGGGGGTGTCAAACTCAGTCACAGAAGGGGCCGGATTCTGAATTAAGGTCTAACCTGAGGGCCTAACAGGATCCACATTTATCCAGACTGTTAACCTCATTTTTCACCTTTAGTAAATTATGGGGAAAAAATTAGCTATGATGATAAATGATTTTAAGATTTAAAAAGTCCAAATGATACGTGAAAAGGCTCAAAATCTGAGCAAAAAAGTCAAAAATATTTGTTCAAAAGGTCAAAACACAAAATTTGATGTTAAAATAATGCTTTTAGGGGAGCAGGTGGCCTAGTGGTTAAAGGCGCTCCCCATGTACGCGGGCGGCCCGGGTTCGAATCTGGCCCGAGGCCCTTTACTGCATGTCTCTCTCCCACTCTTGACCCTGTTTCCAACTCCATCCACTGTCCTCTTCTATCTAATAAAGGCACAAAAATGCCCAAAAATAAATAAATAAAGAAATATAAAAAAAGAAAATCACAATCATGTTTTGTAAGTCAGAAATATGGCTTAAAGTTGAAAATGGTGCATTATATGATATAAAAGTCGAAATAATCACTTAAAAAAGGTCAAAATATGAGATTAAAGTCAAAATATAAATGAAAAAGGTCAATATATTATATAAAAAGTCAAGATAATCAATTGAAAATGTCAAAATTTAAAATAAAAAATGAAATAATAAATTGAAAAGGTCAAAATATGAGATAAAGTCAAAATTATAAGTTAAGGAGGTCAAAATATGAGACAAAAAGTTAAAATAATTAATTGAAAATGGTCAAAAAAAGTTTGAAAAATATAAATGTATACCAATTTCATTGTTATTTATGCATGCTGCATGGATAAGAATGCAAAAATACAAACTAACAACTTATTTTACACATCTGAAGGTTAAAAAACTGGCATTCTGCAGCATTGCAAATGCTGTATGGAGATTGATTCAAAGAATAGTGATTTTTTTGTTTCAGTTACAGTAATAAAAGCTGCTTTATTATTATTCTACAGTGATCCCTGCTTTACTGGAGGGCTAACTGCACAGAGCCTTTATATGAGACTAGCCTGCACAACTACAGCTGGAAAAATCTGCAATAAGCCTTAATTAACCGCTCAGATTTATCATTCTTAAAATCACAAGTTAAAGAAGATTTTATTGTCACTGAATGCATTGGATAAAAGAAATGACAGGACTATATGACTCTACTGTAAAGGGGGATACATTGCCTAGTTTTAATGATTATAATTTACCAACATAATAAAATGAAAATCTGAATTCTTAGCTGTAGAAACACTAATGAACAACAGATGCAACTCATATATTTGTGCATCTAACAAATATCAGCTTTTTGGTTAAAAGAAACAATAAAGATCAAGTCATACATTTTTCTAAGTCCATGGCTTGTTAATATAAAGGCAAAGATCTGCAGGAAAAAACATGAACATATTGTACTTTTTAGACACTTCTGATATTTGTCCAAGGCAGAATGCATAGTGATCACGTCTGTTTGATTTAGAGGTATCTTTAATAATTGAAAATGTATTATAATGTTAATAGTGTCATCTAAAGTGCTGATGATAATGTTTTCAAACAGGATTTGCATCTTAAAGTGTTGCAGAAAAAGCGCTCCGTCCACCTCCACATCCCCACTGGCTGTTTTCTGAGTCTCACCTCATCATCGTGGACCAGCTCCTTCTTCACCACCTTCATGGCGTACATCTGCTCGTTCTTCTTTAACCGAACCAGCAGGACTTTGGCGTAGCTGCCGCGCCCGATAACCCGCACCAGGTCGAAGTCTCCGAGACCGAGAGCCAGACCCGGAGAGAGCTTGATGCCGTCGATACCGTCCACCACCGTTTTGATGTCCTGCAGAGAGGAGAGGCCAAAGCAGGCAGATTTTTAACATGACTGCAGAGAAACTGTTTTATTTCCCTTTATTTGGTGATCATCATTTGTCTGCAGAAGGTTATATCTGATCATCTTATTTCTTACATGCGGTTTAGCTAAAACTATGAATGGGATGAGTTTGATTGCTTCGATCAGGGGTGCCAAACTCAATCACAGCAGGGGCCGGATTCTGGACTTAGGTCTAACCTGAGAGCCTACTAGGGCCAACACAACCTTAAACTGTCAACCTCATCCTTGACCGTAATAAAATATGAAAAAACCAGCAGAGATGATAAATCATTTGGAAATTCAAGAAGTAAAAATAATAAGTTTAAAGGTTCAAAATCTGAGATAAAAGAAGTCCAACTTATTATTTCCAAAGGTCAGCAGACAATATTAAAAACAGAAAAATAGTGTTTTAAAAGCAAATACATGAGTAGAAAGTTGAAATCATAAGTTTGAAAGGTCAAAATATGACTTAAAATGTTAAACTGTGATTCTCACAGGTCAAAATATGAGCTAAAATTCAAAATGATGACTTAAAAAGTTTAAAAAAATAATAATACAATTGTGAGTCTAAAATGTCAAAATAAGATATAATAAGTAAAAATTAAGAATTGAAAAGGTCAAAATATGATAAAAAATTGAAATCATGAATTTAAAAGTCAAAATATGGGATTAAAAAGCCAAAGTTAGGAGTTGAAAGTGTAAAAAATATGATACAAAATTTTAAAATATTAAGTGGAAAACATAAGAATATGATTTAAAATTTAAAATTGTGAATCTAAAAGATAAAAATATGACATATAAAGTCCAATTTATGAGTTGAAAAGGTCAAAGTATTAAATGAAAAGTCAGAATCATAAGTTTGAGTCATCATCCTGAGATGCAAAATTGAAAATATGAAATAAAAGAACATAAAAAAAAAAATTAATTTCCTTTCCCACATTCTTGAGTTTTTCTATATTTTTTCTTACTCTTTACTTTTTCAGAATTTTATGACTACAAGGATTTTTTAAATCATCAAGGTTCAGTTTACATTGTTATTCTGGAGAAAATCTTCAGACCTTATACTGGTGGGCCAGGTATAATACAAATATGATCTTGAGGGCAGGATATAACCATTTCATGGGCCAGATTTGGCCCCCCAGCCTTAAGTTTGACACCCCTGTCTTAGATGCTTAAATTTAAAGTTGAAAAAATAATAAGAAGCAATCTGACATTCAATAGAAAAGGATTGGAGCACTACTCTATAATTACTGCATGCATATTTTACTATTAACACCATTCAACATGCCAGCTTTAATGCCAAACCCCTCACCTCTGTGTCTCCATCATCTGTTTTATCCACCGTACAGTTGTGCGGTAAAAACGGTACTGAAACAAACAGAGAGAACATTAGAGCTGGTTATGAGCTGAGGCAAAGCATGTGTTGTTCTTTTTCAGCCACTAGAGGGAGGTAGAGCACACAGAATAAAGTCCCGATACCAGAGTGAAACTAGGTCAATCCACAGGGCGTCCAGCATCATCTCAGATCAGAGACCCCGACACAGACGCCACATCGGCTCAAAGAGAGATTTGACGCTGCTATATATGTGGAATCATCAGAGAGAGTGTTTAGGTTTAATAACAGCTCACAGAAACACCAGAAGAAACAGAAACAGTTATCATCTTTACTGAGAATCTCTGGATGTTTCTGTACTAACACGTACACGAGTTTGTTCATATTTTCCTCTCTTTTTAAAATGACGTGTTAGTCTGAGTCTGGATGCTGCCGCTGTCACTAGAAATGTTTTAGAGTGAGGAGCAGGGTGCTAATTTTGCAGATAAACCACAGTATTAATGGACAGCAGCCTGGTTCACAACAAAAAAATTCATTCATCTAACATGCACAGCATCAGCAAACAAACACGGCTCCTTACTCTGCTTAACTGTGTTTTTAAGTCCATGACGAGAAGGGAGAAGTCTGCTGCAATCTCTGAACCAATCAGTGAGGAAGAAATAAGAAGCAGTGGACAAATTTATCTGGTTTTTAGTGAATCAAGCAGCAAAGAGGAGCCAGTCTCTGGTAATTGTTAACATGACAAAAAAACATTCTGGGATTTTGTTTACCCTAAACCTTGAGGAGGACTAGACTGACCCATGAGGAAGAGGAGACTAAGATGAGCTAAAAATAGATCTTCATTGATAAAAACTTTGATTAAAAGTGATCATTTTTGGTCAAAAGTTTGTAAAGTGTTGGAGCTGGACTGATGGAGGTTCATGATATTTCTCCTGTGTGTGTATAAGGCAGGTCAGTATCTTTTTAGTGCTTTTAACAGTCATAGAAGTGTTAATTATGCCTCATATTAATTTTACAATCTGCCTAATAAAAGCAGTTCAGAGAAAATAAATGTTTTTGACTAACAGACTAATGTTGGTTCTGTCTTGTTAGAAGCAGAGGTGAAATTTGTTTCTTACTCCCGTCGGCGTCCTCTGTGTCATCTGGTGGAAGGTCCACCTCTTCTCCTTTTCCATCTGAGGGGGGCTCCTGTGATGGCATGGCTGGATCCTGAGCAAAGATATTCAAAAATTCACCAGAATATTCCAGCAACCGTTCACTCAAATATCCCCTGAAATATCCCCAGACATGCTCCCTCACATATCTCCTAAAATATCGTCTAAAGTGTCCACTCATGGTGTTAGACTCCTGGAAAACTGTCCAAAGAGTCATGTCTGCAGACAGAGCTGCTCTCAGCTGATGTAAGGACATGTTTTTACTTGAATGATGGCGCGGAAATGTCAAGAGAAAAGCCCCGGGTTCCATCATCCTATCAGGCCTGAGACTCTGTTATCTAGCTCAGGAGATAAAGAGAGGAAACTGCCCTGCTGCACCGTAGAAACATTGATTTTAGTCGTCAGAGTGAAGTTTGGGCTCTCTGTGTTTGCTCAGATGGATGAATCAAACCAAGTAAACCGGTTTGCTGACTTTAAAGTCTGATTTGAATAAAAAGAGGAAGACGAGCTGCAGGAAAACAAACAGGAGATGTTTAAGGAGAGCTCAGTCCAGCTGTGTTTGAATGCATTGATCTCATGAATAAATCAGCTACTAAAATAACTTGGAGGATACAACACTGTGTAACATTTATCCAGATTCATAGATTGCAGAGGCTGAAATGATGGAGGAGAAAAGAGATCAGACTTTAAATCATCTTAAAGGAAACCAACAACAGCCTGGATGTTAAAGAACTCCATCTGGAGAATGGAGCAAGTGAGCGAGTCTGCTTCTATGTTGTTTTTAATGTTATAAAGATCACATTCACTTGGTTTTACCGAGAATCTTCTAAATGTTTGAACAATTCTTCAAACCTCAGGAGCTAATGGAAGGGAAAACCACAGAAAAGAGGGAAATGTTTAAGTTATTTGCATGATTTTTCTTCTACTTTTAGGGGAATTTAGGATATTTTTGGGGATGTTTGAGGGAATTTGTTTGAAAGTTTACATTAGGAAAACTATTTGTTATTTTGGGGGGAATTTAGTTGGGAATTTTCATGGACATTTAGGGCATATGATTGTATATTTTGGAGAGTTTCACTGATCCCCTCCCCTTTGTTTTCATGCAAATTAGGGATATTTGTTTGAATGTTCAAGGAAATTTATTTGGAAATTTTTATGTACTTCCATGGAAATTTTGGTCATCAATCTGTAATTTTTGGGGGGAATCTGGTTAGGAATTTTCAGTTATTTTCCTGGAAATCAAGGGCATAAGTTTGCATATATTTTGGAGAGTATTATTGGAATTTATTGGGGAAATTTTCTTTGACTTTTAAAGAATTTAATTGAAATGTTAAGAAATTTGTTTAAAGGTTAAATTAGGAAAACTATTTGTTATTGTGGGGGGAATTTAGTTGGGAATTTTCATGGACATTTAGGGCATATGTTTGTATATTTTGGAGAGTTCCACTGATCCCCTCCCCTGTTTTCATGCAAATTAGGGACATTGGTTTGGATGTTCAAGGAAATTTATTTGGAAATTTTTATGCACTTCCATGGAATTTTCAGTTATTTTCCTGGGAATCAAAGGGATATGTATGCATATATTTTGGAGAGTTTTATTGGAATTAATTGGTGAAATTTTCTTTGACTTTTAAAGAATATAACTGAGATGTTAGGGAAATTGTTTGGATGTCGTTAACATTTGCATGGCTTTTAACAAAAATTTTAGGGAACCTAAAATTTAAGGAATTTGTGTGTATTTTAAAAAGGGGAACATCTAAGAAATTCCTGTTTAAAGAAAAGGCAGATCTGGTTCATTTCAGTGACAGAAACTTAGCATGCATGGCAAACCAAAGCTGAAGTCTCAGGAGGTTAAAGACACACTGAAGGGTCATCAGGCCCGTCCTGTAGAAGGCACAGGCGATAAAATAAATGTATTTATTTTTAAAGTTTCTGGCGCAGTGAATCAAAGGCTTTTTTTTATTTTTAAACACTCCTTAGAGCCTGGATCATACATGCCAGTGTTAATCACTCTGAAGTTTCTGGCCTTTAGATGAAACATTAGTTGAATCTTTATCCTTAATAAAAGCAATGTGACCTGATTCTCTGGCTGTTCCCTGTCTCTAACAGGTGCCGTAGCTCCGTCTCGTATATTAATGGCACTGTCTTGTGTTTGTGTGTCCTTCTTGCAGCGGCGTGTACTCACCATAAGCGTTTGGCAGGTCTGAGGGAAGAGTCTGTGACAGCGCTTATGGACCAGCAGTTTGCAGTTGATACACTTGTAGCCCTGCCGGCCCAGCCCCCATATCCTTTCACTACAGTGGCCACAGTCGGCTTTCTGGAACACAGGACACGAGCGCGGGTTAGTGTTTCAATCAGGCACTGACAGGATCAATCATTATCACCATCACTATTGATTTAACATCAGGGATCATGAACAGGAAGCACTGACAGGTTAATAAAGACTGAGAGAGACGAATGCAGGGCTCTGGAAAGGTTTCACTCATCATGACTTTAGAAAATGGCTCTTATTGTTGTATTTTTCTATCTTTTAAGTAACTCCTCTCGATTAATGCTTGATTGAAGGTCCTGTATATGTGTTCAGTAGACACTGTAGTTTCCAGAAGAATGAGAAGACCTGGGAAGATCCAAAACTTGCTGGAGGACAACACATGACCAGACAGACAACTGGATGGACGAACAGACAAATAGACAGGTGGATGCTTGGATGTATGGATGAATAGATGGATGGATGAAGGATGGATGCTCTCTGAGTGTTTGAGTCTCTGTTGTGATTCTTCCATTTGTTTCGATCGTTATATATCGGCACTAAATCCTGTTTGGCTCCCTCCTCCAGTCTCTGGACATCCATAAATCTGTCAGTACATCTCCTGAGTGTCTTTTGTGTGTTTACTGAACAAAGAGCCTCAGTCTCTCTCTGTTTCCATAGAAATGCTTCACAGCCTTCCTTCAGTCTCATCTGACTCTGTCTGAGGTTAAGACGCCTGTTTATGAATTAATCTCAAACTTGGCCTCGTTCTCTCGTTATGTTTTTACTCAGGACTCTCCACCTGTGAGGATCAGGTGTCTGTTTCACCTGTGGGTGGATGAGAAAGCTTTGACTGCAGCCTCTGATTCTCCAGTGTCTGCGTGTTTCTATCCTCACGCTCCTTCAGGGGCTTTTGTGTCCTTTTTTTAAAGGAAATCTCAATGATGCTAATGCAGCTCTACTTTAACCATGTATTCTTTTCCATGACCAGCAGGGGGAGCTCCACAGGCTGCACAACAAGGATGCAGCTATCGTCTATCTTGACCTTGGAGGAATTGGAAAATGTTTGTTAATTAATAGTAATAACATGTTAGCATTAATCTAGTGGCTCTTACTGAGATAATATGCTATGAAAAATGAAAGTTTAATTAATGATTTTGCTTGTCTTTAAAAATGACCAATGATAATGTAAGTTGGGTGTTTTTGTTTTAGCCTGGTAATTTTACTAATATGTGCATTTGAACTCAGTTACGTATGAGTTTAGAATTACTGTGAAAGTGGAGTTGGAGAGGAGAGAAAAGATTAGAGAATGAGGGCAAAGATCTAATCTTTCAGAGCAAAGGGCTAACTAAGAGACTAAAAACATCAGTTAGAGGAACATCACTGTGACACAAACTCTGGGATGTTGATATGCATCTCTTCAAATACTTACAACAAAAATCTATGAAAGCAAGGAGAAAGTAATGTTGTCTGGACCAAAGAGAGTGGAAATTTCTTCAGATAGCTGAAAGACTCAGCAGGATGAATGCTACATTTAAGCTGTCTGTGCAGACTAAAGCCAGGCTCCTGTTTCTGCTCGCTGGTCCCTGCTGACGGTTAAAATAACCGGCCCCAAAGTTAACAACATCAGTGCTGCAGCAAGCAAATAATTCTCTGTGCTTTCTGACCTTAGTCAGGACTTATCAGGAAGTTTAACTCTTCTATTTACAGGAATAAATGAACCCAGAGTTTGGGAGTTTCAGGATACGACTTCTGTATTGCATGACAATCGCTGATTTGCTCAAAATTCTCTACAAAGATTGTAGAGATGTGCGATGGCTCACTCCTCATAAATCTCCAGAAACTATGCCATGCACGTAGACTCATGTGCATTAGATTAAAGAATGAAGGGTGATAAGGAATGAAAAAAAGAAATGCTACGGCATCTTCTCACCCCTGGTAATACACCAAGAGACTGGCAGCCACTTGGGACATCCATAGCATGACCAGAGGCTTGCGGCAGCACTGCTACCCACCCAGACAGTACCTTAGGCTGTGATAAACACTCCCTACAACGCCCTAAAGGTGTGGACTATTTTCCCATGCCCCTGTAAATGCAAAGACATCCAGAGCAAGACCAGGGTTGTGTCAGTCCTTCTTCCAATCAAATAGTGCCCTCAGGCAGCTTCCTCGCCACATCTACGCCATATTTCAGCCTCAGTTTTTGGCCCAAACATACCTAAAAGTTCTGCACAGTACCGCATGTACATATGAAAAATGAGCAAAGTGGCGTAAATGACAAATCATCTCGCATAAATTGGTCTGTTGTGAAGACGTCTCTGATAAAATGTCCTGAACATTTTCCTAGTGAACTTATGATCTCAGTCGAGGGTGACCATACATCCCAGTTTGACCAGGACCGTCCCGACGGTAATCTGACAAACACGATCATGCAACATATCCCACATTTAGACAGTCCCTGTCCCAGTTTGAACAGTTAAAAAAAAAAAAAAAAATTATGCACCCGTTTCAACACTGATTTACCTGTAGAGCTTAACGTCTGTCAATCAATGCTACTGCCGAGGCTTTTGCAGCTTAAACATCACTAATGAGTCAAAGTTTGACACTGATTCGGTCGTTCATTCCACACTCTCTCTATCTGAGGTCCTAGACAGGCCACCGTCTCTTCCTCCTTAAATGAAAGGCAAGAAGCCCCCAAAAACATCTTTATTATACCGCATTACTTTCCAATGGCTAATGTTTGTCAGGCAGGCTGATTATGGCTGACGCTGAAGTTAAACCCATGCATCAGTGCATCCATACCTCTGGATTCCAAGGTCACAGACCACATGTTGCCAATCTGTTTGCACAGTCTAAATAGCGCAAAGAAGTTTACCTTCTGCATCTTTTGGGGGATTAAAAAATATATTACTCTATACTGGGCATCTAAACCAGTGTTACTCAACCCTGCTCAACCAAAGAGCCAAATTGTTGAACAATACCTTTGCAAGAACCACAATCTAAGTGGTGAAAAGTGGCAAAAATGACTTAAAAAAGGAATAAAAATAGGTTAAAGGTGGAAAAAATGGTCCAAAAGTGGCAAAATAGTGGCAAAAAAATGAGAGAAAAGTGACTAAAATGGGCAGAAAGCACTCAAGAGTGACAAAACAGGGCAAAAAATAGGAAACAAGTGGTATTTAATGGCAAAGGCAGCTTAAATGGGCCAAAAATGGTGAAAAGAGGCAAAAATGGAAAAAAATCGCTACAAGAAGTTGCAAGAATGGGCAAAAAAAGCAAACAAGTGGTATTTAATCGCAAAAGGTAGCTTAGATGGGCGAATTAGTGGTGAAAAAAAAATGGAGAAAAGGTGCAAAAATGGGGGAAAAGTGTCAAAAAGACGTTACACAAATGGGCAAAAAAGAAGGGAAAAGTGGGTATTCAGTGGCAAAGGTAGCTTAATTAGGTGAAAAATGGCAAAAATGGTGAAAAAAGGCTAAAATGGGATAAATGGGACAATTTAAGTTTGGCCATTAAAGGCTTCTGTATAAGTCTGGGAAAGAAACGGATTATTGTGATCAATTTCTGAGGTCAAAGTTTCTCTCTTTTGTGAGGTTTTCTGGGGAAATAATATTTCAAATCAAGACATAAAAGAGCCAAAATCATTACAAAAGAGCCACATGTTGAGTATCACTGGTCTAGGCCATCAGAGCTCCTCAGAAGCTCTGAAGATTACCTCCAGGTAAATGTCTATGGTAAACAAAGGCTGTTAGGAAATAACAAAGAAGTAAACATCGAAGTGTCCACACAGAAGTTTACTGTCCTTCTCGCTCTGCGTCAGAACAGCTGAGTCGTCTCTGACGTCCTTGACCTAACTGGACATCTTCCCACCACTCGCTGCTGCAGGACAGATGTAATCCCTGAATCCCAGCCTCCTCCTCCTACGCTCAATGATTTCATTAACTGCAGGATCTATCATTATATTTTCTATCAAAGGACATCTACAGGACAGGATGTGTAATTCAGACATTTACCAGTCAGACCAGCGCCTGGGTTTCTATCAAAAAGATTTAATTTAACAACAAAATGAGGAGCCCATCAGCCGGGAAAAACAGAAACAACATCATTTAGTTCGTTTATTTGAGGAGAAAATGTCAAACTCTATTACCCAGCAGGCATGAGACTGAAAGCAGCACGGATTAGGAGTTTATCCCTCGTCTGTGGGTCACAGCGAAGCTCTGATTGTCCTGCAGCTTGGAGATAAAACCATGAAAAGATTTTATCGATCTGCAGAGTTACAGATCATACGAGTGCCTGGAAACTGAGCGACAGCGTCATCTGATGAGAAATGGTTCTGATTCACCACAAACAGAGCGCTGGCATCTGCAGCAATCTGCACCAATATCAACCCAGAATATTAACCTCACGACAATGAAGCAACGATTACACCTTCAAAATAAAACTCAGACAAATGTCCTGTCTGCTACATTTAACACAGGCCGCTCAGAGAAACCAAATAGAAGACTGAGTAGGCGTTCACCCTAAACAGAGTTATTAAGAATCATTTAAATCAAACAGATTATAAATCAAATGAGATGTAGAATTAACATCTTAGTTAAAGGATTCTTTATATAACAAAAACTTTCAAAAATAAAGAAAAGAGCAACAGCAATGCAAAGTTGGATAAAAAGCACAGCAAGAGTTCTGATAGTACAAAAGGAAACCCCCCAAATCATTAAGAAATAAGAAAATAACTGCAGGGAGACATAACAATGTTAATAATTCCCTTAAATTATGCAGTTCATCTCTTCTGCTGCAGAGCAGATTTATTAAAAGTGCACCAGTTATTCTCAGCGTTGCATTAAAGGTATAAATAAGTTGATATTCATACCAAGATAGGCTATGATTCATGATTTATCCAGGAAAAAGGCAAATCAGTGTAAAATTAAACATTTAACACCCACATATAGCTGTTAAGGAATCATCCTCGTTTCATAAGAAAACTCTCAGCTGAGGGTTCCCATGATCCTGGTCTGGATTCAGAGAGGTCATGTGGTATTATCTGCTGCCTATAAAAACAACAGGCAGCTGGGACTGAAGCATCTAAAGGTAAATATGTGAAATCACTGTTAATGTGCATGCACTCCTCGGTGCTACAAACACACGTCTGCAGCCCGTTTTTACCGTCCTATTTTTGGTCGTTCTCTCTGCACGGTGAGACCGAGGTGTCAGTTGTCTCCTGGTGGAGGCAAACATCCAGCAGAGTCTGAATCTGCTCCATCACACTGAGACAGGAGCTAAAGGGAGCCCATTATGTGTAATGGGAGGGATCCACAGAGCAGCTTTCTGCTCTGCAGCATCACAGGGAGATGGGGGAGGGAGGGAGGGAGACGTGCAGACTGAGAGGAAGCAAAAGGATGGAGTGAGAGAAGGGAGGAGAAACTTGACCTACTTCTCTCTGCCTTATTTATATGCTGAGGATAACTTCATGAACCAACCAGCGCACTGCAAACCAGCCTAGCAACAACAGCCAGCCCAGTCCCAGAATCATACTGGTTACCAGTTCAAACACTCACTGGGAGTGTTAGGCCTCTCACAGTAACGTTATGCATCATCTTGCATAAGAATTCAAACTCTTGAACTCTTGTGTCGTGTTTGTTTGTTTTGTTTTTTTATTAGAGATCAGATTCAGTGCTTGAGTACGCACATTCATCAGTTCAAATAAAAGATCGGCCAATATTGCAAAAATATAATTTGATTTCTCCAATAATAAAACATGAAGTTGTACAGGCGCTATTTACTTCTTCCCTGGATGACACAGTAAGAGAAACAGTAGGAGGTATGCTGTGATCTGCCATGTAGACCAGTGGTTCTCAGCCTTGAAGTCGGGACCCCCTTGGGGGTCACAAGACACTAAGAGGGGGTCTCCAGATTCCCTGAAAAACTAAGAATTTTTTTTTTTAATTCCACTGTTGCCACTTGACAAAAATTTTGCCAAATTTTAACCAGTTTTCATCATTTTTCCCCCACAAATTTTAATACATTTTTGTCATTTTAAACCCTTCCCACCATTTTTTTCTGCCTGTTTTTGCCACTTTTAAATCAATTCTTTCCACATAAGCCAAATGTTCCCTCTGTTGACCCATAATTGGAACTATTAACCCAAATTTACCACTTTTATGCCCAATTTTTCCCCATTTTAACCATATTTCACCATCTGACATCCCCCTTTTTTGCCAGTTTGACCAATATCTTCCATTTTTTTCTGTCTCAGTTAGCATTATTTTGCCAGTTTATTTTGATATTTCTTCTCATTTCACCACATTTCCACCCATTTTTGCCAATTTAAAGCCTTTCCAGCTACTTTTAATTCCTTTTAACCATGAAATATGCCCATTTTTGCCTTTTTTTTTTGGTTATTTTTGCCATTCCTGCATAATTATTGCCACTTCTAACCCATTTCTGCTGCTTTTAAGATCCAATTTCACCACCTTTTCCACCATTTTGTCATTTTTAACCCATTTTTTTAAATTTTTAACCTGTTTTAATTCATTTTTTGTCAATAAAATAGATTTACATTTTTAAGAAGGCTATATACTACAAAAATGGTTTAAAAAGAGACTTGTTTCATTGATAAGAGTGGTTATTTTTTCAGATTAAATATAAAATAAGGATATCACAGCTTGACTTTACAGTGGACCATGGTTTTTGATGACCTCCAAGGTCCCCCAGTTTGGCTGGGCCCCAGAAAGCTCCCTCCTTTATGGACGGCTGTGTCTGCACATGACTATTCTTGAATGTTCATGGCTGTTCAACCACCTTCAGGTACAGTGGGGGTCCCCGGTCTCTGGCACCTTTATTTTGGGGGCCACGGGCTGAAAAAGGTTGAGAACCACTGATTTAGACCACCACCGAAGGAGAAAAAGACAAAGTAACAACAATTCAAGAGAAAGTCCTCGAGTTACAACACAACAGATAAGTTACTACATAGCCATCATCCTGATGATGGATAATTAAAGGAATATGAAGCAGCACAAAGCTGAAGACAGAGCGCTGATGATCTGAAAACTAGTGAATCACCAACGAATCAGTGGAACATCCACCGATGGTGGCCTTCTGAACCCTCGTCTGCAAAACTGAGAAACACACCAATGACAGAAGCCGATGTTTGTCATTGTGAAATAAGAGGTGCATGAGGGATAATGCTTAAATATGACAAAGCAATGATGGACCACAGTCTGAAAGGTTTTGCTGCACTCTCTCAGCACGCAGTGACTCTAATGTGGTTGAAATTAGCCAAAAAAAGTGGAGCACCTTAAACCAGGGGAGGGGTGTCAAACTCTATCACAGCAGGGGCCGGATTCTGAATTTAGGCCTGACCTGAGGGCCAAACAGGGTCAACAGTCAACCACAAAAATGTTGATCTCATTTTTACCAGTGATAAATTATGGGCAAAAAAACACCCTTTTGAGATTAAAAAAGTCAAAATGATAAGTTCAAGAGCTCCAGCTCTGAGAAAAAAAAAGTGTGTTCAAAAGGTCAAAATACATTATTAAAAGTCAAAAAATATATGAGATAGAAAGTCAAAATCATGAGCTTAAAAGGCCAAAATATCAGTTCAAATTCTACATTTTGAGTCTAAAAGGTAAAAATATGAGATTAAAAGTCAAATTAGGAATTGGAAGGTCAAAACATGAGATGACATTTGAAATATTTAGTTAAAAAGGTCAAAATATGATTTCAAATTTAACATTTTGAATCCAAAAAGGTTGAAATATGTGATAAAAGTCAAAAATATGAATTGAAAAGGTTAAGATATGAAATAAAAAGTTTAGGTTTAAGTTGTAATTCTGAGATGAAAAATTGAAAGTATGAATGAAAACACAAATAATTTTTTCCCCACATTCCTGACTTTTTATCTGATCATTTTTACCCTTTGCTTTTTTCATTTTTACGACTTGACAAGAATATTTTAAATCATCAGGGTTAAATTTACATTTTTATTGTGGAGGGAATCTACAGACCTCATACCGGTGGGCCAGTTATACTAAAAATAAGACATGATCATGCTGGCCGGGTATAACGTACCACGGGCCAGATTTGGCCCCCGGGCCGAGTTTGACATCCCTGCCTTAAACAGACTCCTGTTGTCTACTTGAGCCAGCAGCCTGTGCAGATGTGGCCAGGAATGACGCCATAAAGACGTCTCCAACTGGTGAAATAGTACGTTTGAACATGTGGCAAAACCTCTGGAACAAAAACCCACACTCGCCACATATGACTATGATCTGCCTGCAACTTTAACTGCAAAGCAGTTAGTTTGAAAACTCCATCTCACTTCTGTCTCCATTTGAACAGCTCATGAGAGAAACAGGTGCACCAGATTCATCCGCTGCTGATGTGATCTCCTCAGTAAGAGCCCTGAATTGCTTTTTACTCACAGAGGTAGACTTTGAACACAGTTTAAAAGGGTTTGATCCACTTTTCTGCACCACTACCTTATCAGCTCCAGGTACAAGGACTGCTATTTTGATGAGGAGGTTAAACAAAGCAGCTTTACGAAGAATTGATCAGCATACACGCCACCGCTGCGTCTCACATCCTGGATGAGAAGAGAAACACGCTGAGCTGCAACACAACAGAGATGATATACTCTGTAGAGACAAATATGCATCTACCAAAGAATTAGACTATAGGATAGCGATGGGTGATATGTCAATCTTTATATCACTCTACTAAATTTAATGCTGCAGAGTATAACGGCCGGAAAGGTTAAAGCAGCAGCAGCAGAAGAGAAGAGGAGGCAGAGGAGGTGATGCACATCATCACTTTGCAAGCCATCTCTGCATGCATTCATGAATTAAACAAACACTATAATCTCCTCACTGCAATTACACACAGGTATTTAGCAGCAGCAGAGTTACTTCACAGAAGATTCATTTTCCTCAGTTCAGTGTGCAGCTTGAACAAGTGCCCATGTGCAGTAATGTCAGCGGTGATGCAGACAGGTGAGGGAGGATCAGCTGTGCTCTGTTCCTTTACAACGGCCACATTAAAGATTCTAACGAGTCAGAAGAAAGAACAACTGGATTTCCTCTTCAGCTGGATGACTTCATGAGTATGAAGCAGTCCTGCCTGTTGATATTAATAAATTTATTATTTATATCATAACATGTTTCAGTATAAAGCCTTATTTTAAAATAGAAAAGGAAAGATAAAGTTAAAGTGGACATCGACTAACAGAGAGGAGCAAAGCAGGAGGCCGTCTGATCAGTGTTTCTGCATCATCATCATCATCATCATCACTTCTATCACCATTATCTCTGATGATACTAATGTACATCTGTGTCTGTGTAGTATTAACCAGCCTGTCTCCACGGAGCAGTAGCATCGTCATTATGACCACACCAAGGCATGTGTGGATGTCCAAGAAAAGTGCTGAGTCAGAAAGATGGCGGTGCACTGAATTTCTGCAGAGACATTGAAACTATGATGCCCAGGGGAGAGAATTTAAAGAACGAGCTGTTTTACTGAGGAGGGAAATGATAGCAAGGACGAGGATGGAGATAAAAAAATAGTGCTTTTAACTTTAAAACCTTCTTACTCTGCTGTAGGATTTCTGACTATCAGATGATTTAGACTGGACTGAATACTTTAGGAGGTGTAAAAACAGACAGGGACACACTTTTAACAAGCACTGGCCCTGCTCTCTACCAGCAGCCAGGTGACAAACCAAATGTCATCCACTCATGCTGCACAGTGAGCACCTGTGTCCACAGACTGCTTATTCCATACCGGTGGAGTTAGTAGCGTCCTGAGCAATCAGCCCCCTGAGCAGAAATAACACCCTCAGTGTCAGCTGTCACCACGCTTAAAGCACTCTCAGTTTAAAGCTGTTCAACTTCTGGAACAGTGCTGCGCTTGTCAATGTCATTTCTCCCTCACCTGCCAATCAAATTCAAGAAGGGGCGGGACTTCTGACAACGGTGGATGAGAAACTGATCTGGCTCGACCCTCTTCGTCTTTATTCAAGGGTAGTTTTCAGGTCTGCAGCTGCTGCCTGTGTCAGGACAGGATTCCTTTATATTATCTTCAGGTTTTCTGTTATTTTTCTTTGAAATGCAGCAAAAGGGAAAGCTGGTGAGAAGTGCTCTGAAAAAAGAGGCTGTCAGCGCTAAAACAGCCAGCAGTGGAAAGAAGACTTAAACAGGAATACAGTGTTAGACGTCGTAATAAGAGCATCTCTGTCTGCAGCTTTATGGGATGCTGTGCACTGCAACGGATCAACTCAGTTTGTCTCCACACAACACTGAAGAAATTCATACAGCTTAAACAACTGTTCAAAGGTGTTTAACTGTTGATTTAAGTCCACGATGATTCAAAGAAGCAGGCTGTGGTCAAAAATCAGACCAGAGGAGCAGCTGCAGCAAACCTGCTCCTACCCCTGCTAAAACAAGGTCAAATAAAAACTATTCCCACAGGATCGGTATCACCTGTGGACCTCTGTGTACTGAAATATGGTCAATAATTTGCCCTGCAGATTTTACTCCCCAATTTATAGACATGGCACAAGATTAAAAAAACACAGACATCCCCGCAGATAATCACAAACTTGCAGAGGTCAACAGGTAAGACTAATCCTGTGCAAAACACTTCTGTCGTGTTCTTCAAAACATAAGTTGTAGTAGTTATTTAGCTTGAGTGCTTTTATTGTGAAGGCTCATGTCAGGAAATGTGGTGTTGGTAGCAGCTTGACAAACCTCAGCAGGACAGAAATGAAACTTAAAACTACAGCTGCCGTTTCAAAGAAGTGAAGAGATTTATAAAATCTGTTTTCTGCGATCTTATATTCAGACATGAGTTCAGTTAACCATCACAGGTTTGTTTTAGGGGGGGAAAGAGGGTTGAAATACCTGAATATATATATTTGAATGCATAATCTCTTCTAGTTTTGTAATACTGTGATATAATATCACTACTGTAAAATGCAAAAATAAGGAATATCATGCAATATCATGCATGATTGGTTCCGATCAATAGGTTCATCTCTAATTTTGCAGATATAAAAGCCATTTTTTTTTATCTCAAACATCTGCAGAAAAAACAATAGAGAAGCAAAGACTGCGAAAATTAGGGCAAATAAAACGTTTTGTTCCCATCACTAAACCTCCTAAGACCCTGCATGCACATATGTGGACATCACATTTTGGCTCTTCAACAGCATAATAATTATTTCTGCTACTAGAATTTTTTAAATATTTGTACGGAATTTCCATCGAAGTTTTGGCAATTTGCTTGAAATGCCGGGATAATTTGCTGTTTAGATATTTTTGGGGAATTTTTGAAAAATTATCTTTTTGGCACTTTTAGGGGCATTTGGGAATTAATTCATAAATTCTGAGAATTGGATTGGCAATTTGGGGGGTTGGGATTGTCCTTTGAACATTTTTATGGATTTTTCAGGGAATTTGTCTGGATGTTTCAGTCATTTTCTTGGGGATTTTTCATTTTTATTCATTAAAAAAATGGGGTACTTTCTGTAGTATTCTTTAAAAGATATTTAAGAATTTTCATTTTTTTAAATTCAGGGAATTTGTTTGGATTTTGGAAAGGAACATTTTCAAGAAATTCCTGTTCAAAGACAAGGCTGATAAGGTCCTACTTATCTCAGAAAAGTTGGGGAAACTAAAAATGATTTCCAAACAAACGCTCAGGTCTCAGGAGGTTAATCTGGTCCTACTATGCCAATATTTTCTCTCCTGACTGACTAGAAAATCAGATCAGAGTTTGTCCAACAGGTGACTTCTATGCCCTGTAAAAATCTCTGATTTGGTTCAGCAGCTTGGTAACAGATGTCTGCATCAAACTGACTACAAAAACCTACACTGATAACTGACATCTATAAAGCCACACACTTTAGCTGATGGTGGATACTGATGTTAAACCCATGAATCTGTACATCCTTAAGAAAACTGGTAAATCTGAGTCTTCAGATCTTTAAAAAAACAACCAAACCACATCATACATCACTAAAACGTGGCTAGCTAAAGCTAACAGAGTAAAGGTGTGTTCGAGCAGCAGCAGCAGAAGCTCATCATCTCCTTCCTTCATGCTCAGATTAAAACACATCAGGTACTTAAAGGCTCCATTCAAACAGCTTAATGCCTCCTCCTCTTTTTCTCCTGCAGCCTTACAGAACGAGAACACTTCGGTCTCATGTTTCAGACGAGCCGCTTCAGAGAAATGATGAAAGCCTGCACGTGCACGCCGCTACCTGAGTATGAAACAACTTCTAAACACGCCATAACTAGGCCAGCATGAATTATTCATTCATACCCAGATAGCTTAGCGGAGTAGTGACTTGATTACCTGCTGTCATTTATTATTCATCCTCTGGATGTTTATGACACACCGTCCTGTTTTCTGCTCTCTCTCTGATTTATTGGAAGGCAGAGGAAGAGTGTTTTATTAGACGGACTGGAAGTGATCCTCATGACCCGCTGCTGACTGTAAGAGACATCGAATTTCTCCATGACCTAGAGGCAAACACACCAACTATAACACCATCTGATAGGCTCTACATTCAACAGTATGCAAGTCTGAATCATACTTAATATAAAAGAAGAAGAATTAGAGAATAAAACCTGGGATTACATCCACCAGCAGTGCACCTTTAGGTCCAGTTATGTTTATTTATCTCACTTTAAATAAAACCAAAAGCAGACATTTAAGCTCCAGCTGCTTTTCTTTACCCACACACAAAAGCTGGTCTAACGTTAGGGATCTGGACCCTGGATCTGAACACATTTGACCCTTAAGTCAAAGCCAGAGTGATAAGATGGGCTGACTGGTTTCTTTTTACCCGGTAGCCAAAGATTGTCTGAACTTGCTGTGACCCATAACTTCCACATACTCCATCTGCAGCATTTGCACAGGTGTCACATGTTTTCACACCTCTAGTTCATTCACTCTGGTATGAATCATGGACTGGAACGTTGCAGAATTAATCAAGCTTGGTCTTTGTTCACACGGACATTTATAAGCAGATAAAAAGAGGATGAGTGAGCAACATGCTCTGAAACATGCTCTGAAATTTATTACAGTCTAGTATTACACCCATACGGAATACAACTTTGACACTTTGACCTGAGGTAAATAATTCTGAGTCACACATAAATCTTCAATAAATAAATAATTCTAAAAAATTATATGAGGAGCAAATTTTCTGCTATGTCGAATAAAATGATCTTAATCAATGTTGTTATGTTACCGAATTACATTATTTTTACAAACAAGAAGAAAAGATGATATTTAGAGGAGATCCAAAAATAACCGGGTTATTCAAAGAGCGACAGAATCAACATGGTCCAGATGTGACCAGTGAGCGTTTGTTTATTAACTGATAATGAAACACGTCGTTTCTCCAAAAATAAATCCATAAATTACCCATCATTGCCTACCTGGGAGTGACACCTCCAAACTCAGACAGAGTCTTTGTCACACTAAAGCCATGTATACACTGTGGGATTTCAAGCCGACCATACGACAGTCGTGGCAGAATGTCATCTCATACCGTGCGACTGAATTGTTTACAATGCACGACCATCGCGCACGAGTTGTGTGCTCACACTGTGCGACTGAAATCAGGACGGACTGTGACAGAAACCCGCGGAGCTTCCTTTTTAAAAAGTCTCAGGGTCTGAGGGTGAAGTGTTTACAGTCATATTCTCTCCCTCTCCTGCTATCTCTCTCTGTCTCACACAAACACAGAATCGCCTCTGTGTCAGCTGCAGTTCTGCAGGAGGGAATATTTCCTGCTCGTTTATTTCTTTTATCATAGCGGGCGTGCATCAGAAAGCCATTCTAGCCATTGTCATGGTAATTTAGGACGTTGTTTGGCAGTTGACAAAGGAAAACAATCCCCCAAAGTTGTTTATTCTGCTCATGTTTCTGCTCTCACTATGAAGTGTCTGGAGTCATACGACCAAAATATCAAACATGCCAAAATTCATGGATGAATCAGAGGAAAATTGCACAGTGTACATCCAACTTAAGGAGCGTTCTTTAGTAGACTGATCTGAGATCATGTTTATTCTGCAAAAGTTAATTAGTAAATATAGGGATGCACGGTGTTATTGGTGAGATATCTGTATTGGCAGATATTAACATCTCTGACCATGTTTACAACCGATACGTAAGGGACAAGATGTCCAATTATCAGGGATTAATGGACGACTTGGAGGCCTGAACCGCCAACTCGCAGCAGAGGGTCCCTGATAATTGGACACCTCATCGCCCGTTAACCCTCTTATACCATGGTCACTCGCCAAAGAAAATAATTAATCAACCACTAAATTATCATTTCATACGTTCAGTGCAGTTTCTTAAGGGATTTATCAATGAAAATGCATGAAGACGAGTGAGACTAAGAGTCATCTGTGATCAGACTATAAACCTGTACGTTAACATGAACAGTCTCTGATAGAAAACTTAGTTTTAGCAGACCAGCTGTTTGTTTCCTTCTTCTGCACTACAAGGTCACAGAGGTGAAACGGAGCTGTCCACGCCCTGCAGGTGCTGATTCTGCCTAAGAGGTACGTCAATATTTATCAGATATTATCATGCCGGTTTATCTTAAATGTTTCTTTGCTCTACAAAGAAATAATGGCTTCTTTTCTTTTGTTTGTGTTATTTAAATTTTCTGACAATAGGTTATAGAAGTTAGAACAGGAGGGAAGTGAGGTTTTTTTTTGCAACACTCACCTCTCAGAGTTAAGGTGAGCCCAGGGAACAAGACGTACGTCAAAAATAGGAGATAAGACCGTGCTGTGTCACTGGTCTCAAACCTGGAGTCTGTCGTTATGTTGCATTATTTGGAACAGTGTAAAGAATTTTTGACGGGAACTAGGTGTCTAAATATCAGAAGCTGATGGACACCAGTGAAATTTCCAGAGCCAATCAGAATCGAGTATTCACCAAGCAAAAATTGAGTATAAACCAGCAGTAAAAATCAGCTGCCCAGACAGATATGTTAGTGGAGTCATGGTCTGGACAAACAGACCTGAATCAAGACTTTTTCTTTGTACGTCAGCCTTCCTTCAGTTCAAGGTGAGTTTGAACTTTTGGGTCTGAGCACAAGTATCTGTTTAACTTAGATTATTTTGTAAGAAGCAGCAGATTAGATATCAACAAAAATCCACTATTGTGCATACTTAGATCAATAAAAAATCCAGGTGAAGTTCATGTGTTTGACATGTCGCATACAGACAGCAACCTGATGAGAGGAAGATAAAACAGACACCAGTGTGACTGTGTCTGGAGCTCCTTCAGGTCTGCCAGCAGGTTTTAATGCAGGCTCCTCTGTCTACAGTAGCTGGGTTGATCCAAAAAGCTCAGCACTCTTGGGTAAGGTTAGATTGAGGTCACGTCATGTTCTCATCATAAAAGCCAGATTGCATCATTTTGATGGACAAGGTTGTAAAAATTCTGTAATACCATTTTGCAAATTGTCGTTTTTTTCCCTCTAATATTTTTAATACAATATAATGAGAGATTAATTTATGAGGAGCATTCAATTCATCATACACCCTTTAACAAACTAATATTTTATAAAAAGAGAAGTCTTGAGGACATGCTTTCACTAATCCATGGTAGGGCTGGGTAATTAATCGCAAATTAGATTAAATAAAATATGGTTAAATTGCTGAAGCAATATTTCTTTAACTTCAAATATGTCAAAATACCGGTTTAATAAATCAATTTTTGCAGCAGCAGAGATTTTATGTATATTATGCAAACATTCAAGTGTCCATTTTTTTTAACAATGGTTTTCAAAACTCCTCCTTTTTGTGTTTTATGTATGTTTTTTGATCAAAATGAGTGACTTAAGAATGATCACGCCCTTAAACAAAGCAAATGACATCACATTTGTAATACAAGCAAAAGTAGTTAGCTCTATCTAAAACTGATGAAGCCTAGCGTTACTTAGTGAAAATCATACCCCAGCTGCAATCAGCTGATAGCCAGCCTCAAATGAAAAATCGTTTGTCTGTACGTCTGTGGTCTCCCACCATTTTAAAACCGTCTCAGATTTAAAAATCGTCTAGTGTGTGGCCGGCCTTACAAACAAAAAAAAACAAAATGAACCAACTTGGCTAACAAACCTCCGTTCACATGACAGCACCCTCAGTTTAATAGCGCTGAAAGGAACCAATCAGGGCGCTCTGTTGACATTTTTTGTTGACTGAGCCATGACACACAAATTCTTGAAACACTGAAAGTCTAAGATCAGTCTGAGTGTTTTCACCTTAGGCACAACAGACACATCAGACATAGATGACATTTAAAGAACAGCACCATGAAGACAGTCCCTCTCATTTCTACAGTCTGTCCTTCCTGGTTTGTTTCTACAATGGCCATGGTTGTTCATACTGTGGCTGAGCATGATTGCTCCCTCTCCCTGGTCTATTTTCACATTAGAAACTTCGCTCTGTGGTTTGCAGATCTTACAAGAAAAAAAACAATAAAGAGAGGAAATCTGGTTGCTTTGTGTAGAAAAAGGAGTCCATCCTGCTACTATGGATGTAGGGATGTTGGACTTCTTTCTACTCCCACATCCACTGTGCAGCCTGGAGGATAGACTGGCCCCTGCTGAACAGATACATATTTTAGAGACAGAAGACATTTAGAATTTTCTTTCCAGCTCTCCTCACTGATGAGTACCCTGTCCTCAGGCACAGATGCATCATATCTCCTGTGAGTCCGCATCTCAGGAGTCTCCTCCTTCCTTCCTCCTCTGAGACGCCTTCTTTCAGCGGACTTGGGCACGATGCCGAGAACAGTACACTGATCAAATGAAACAGACTTTGGGGTCAAGTGTACTGGGATCTGGGCCCTGATCCCTAATGTTAAACCATTCTAACTTTAGCCCACAGCGTGGTGATAAAACCTGCAGTCAGAAAAGCAGCAGCATGCTCTGAAACTCCACAGACAGACCCCAAACATGACCCCTGCATGAAGACGAGCCTGTGAGCGTGTGTCAGTGATGTCTGCCGTCACTCACCCTGTTAAAGCGTTTGGCCTGGAAGAGGTGTCCGTTGACTCGGTACAGTTTCCTCCATCTTCTGGCCCCCCGGCGGTAGATCGATTCTAGGAGAGAGAGGAAACGGTTGAAGAGTAGGAGCATGATAAAAAGGGGAGGTGGAGGTGTGTTTGGAGTTAAGGGGGAGACAGACGGAGGAGATAGAGGAGGAGGAGGATTGTTGTCGTGAAGGCTGAGTCCAAGTGAGGAGAAGACGACCATGAGGTTAAAAGCACTTCTCCCTGTCCACTCCCTCTCCATCTCTGCTCCCTCCTTCCTCACACTACTCATCCTCTCCTCTCCTCTCCTCCCTCTCCTAAGACCTCGCCCTTTACTCTGCCGTGGTCTCCACTTTCCTTTGTAATGAACTTTCCCCTGATCTTTCTGGTTGTATTTCCTCCTGTGCTCACATTTTGTTTCTTTGTAATATTTTCCAGGTTTCAAATGTAAATTTCCTGTCTGTATTTTATTATTCTTTATTTTAATCTTACACTAACAACCATGATTCCAGAAAAGTTGGGTCGCTGTCAAGAGTGGCAAAAACGGACAAAACTAGGAAGCAAGTGGTATTTAACAGCAAAAGGTAGCTTAAATGGGTGAAAAATTGTGAAAAAAAAGGGCAAAATGGAATAAAGTGGCAAAAAAGAAGTGACTAAAATGGGCAAAAACTAGGAAAAAAGTGGTATTAATGACAGAGGTAAATTCAGTAGGTGAAAATGGGGAGAAAAAACTGTATAAAAGGGCGAAAATGGGATAAAAGTGATAAAAATTTGAAAAAAAGAAGGGAAAAAAAGTGGTATTTAATGGCAAAAAGTAGCTTAAATGGGTGAAAAGTGGAAAAAATTGTGAAAAATGGCAAAAATGGAATAAAAGTGGCAAAAAGAAGTGACTAAAATGGACACAAACTAGGAAAAAAGTGGTTTTAATGACAAAGGTAAATTAAGTAGGTGAAAATGGGGAGAAAAAACTGTAAAAAGGGGCAAAAAAGTGATTAAAATTGGGAAAAAAAGAAGGGAAAAAAGTGGTATTTAATGGCATAAAGTAGCTTAAATGGGGAAAAAAAGGACGACAGTGGCAAAAATTGAAAAAAAAAGTGTCACAAATGGGCAAAAAGTAGGGCTAATCAGTATTTAATGGCAAAAGGTAGCTTAAATGGGTAAATAATTGAAAAAAAATGGTGAAAAGGGGCAAAAATGGAATAAAAGTGGCAAAAAGAAGTGACTAAAATGGACAAAAACTAGGAAAAAAGTGGTACTAATGACAAAAGGTAAATAAGTGGGTGAAAATGGGGAGAAAAAAAGGGGCAAAAATGGGATAAAATTGATAAAATTGGAAAAAAAAGTTCACAAAAAAGTTGTATTTAATGGCAAAAGGTAGCTTAAATGGGCAAAAATGGGATAAAAGTGGCAAAAATTTGAACTTTTTGTTTTAATCTTACACTTACAACACCGATTCTAAAAGAGTTGGGTTGCTGTGTAAACTGTAAATAAAATAAAAGTCAATGACTGTCACATCTCATAAACTCATATTTGATTCACAACAGAACATGAACGTAATGTAAAATTGTGAAACTGAGACATTTTAGCACTGCATGACAGCAGTACATGTTTAAAAAGTAGGGACGGGGCCACAAAAGGCTGGAAAAGTAAGTGGAACTAATGCAAAACAGCTGCAGGAGAATCTCAAACTAATGAGGTTAATTATCAACCAGTCAGGCTAATGACTGGGTATAAAAGGAGCATTTTAGAGAGGAGAGTCTCAGAAGTAAATGTGAACATTGAGATCCAGAAATACCACCGAGAGCTCATTTAACATGGACTGAGGAAGCGTGGAAAACTGTTCTGTGGTCAGAGGAAACCACAGACGCTGTGTCCTGTGGACTAAAGAGGAGAGGAAGCATCCAGCTTGTTCTCCTGGCTCAGGTCTAAAGCCTGCATCTCTGATGGTATGGGGTTGCATTAGCGTCTATGGCGTGGGCAGCTCTAACATCTGGAAAGGAACTATCAATGCTGAAAAGTAGAGAGAGCTTTTAGAGCAACATATGCTCCCATCCAGACAACGTCTCTGTCAGCAAGACCATGCTAAACCACATACCACATCCATCACAACAGCATGGCTTCACAGGAGAAGAGTCCAGGTCCTGAACTGGTCTACCTGCAGTCCAGACCTTTCACCATAGAAAACATTTGGAGAATGAGGAACGGAAGAAGACCCAGGACTGTTGAGCAGCTAGAATCCTTCATCAGACAAGAATGGGACAACACTCCTCCTCACTTCCCCGACATTTACAGACTGTTGTTAAAAGACGAGAGGATGATATCATGTCTTTGTCCTCGTCTATTAAGTTTCTGTGCTGCTCTGATTCTTCAGTCTGTCATTTTACTCTTAGTCTTCTAGCGGGCTTTTACATAGATTTTTGTCTAGAACTTTCCCCTAATTGTTTTTGGATTTTCAATAGTATTTCGGTTGTGATTTTTGCTTTATCTTTTTAAATTAAAGATTTCTGTGAGCTGCATTTTTTTTTTTGCTTTTTGTTCCACTTTTAGAAAAACATGATATCCTCTCCTTTCTTCAGATGGTGCCTCATGTTTTCTTGCTGTTGATGAATGAACAATCGAAGCTTCATAAACTCCTTTATTCTGATGAAGATGAAGGTGAATCTATTTATAAACTTATCATGTAGTCGACTATTTATAATCTGCAGGGTGTGAGGCATGCAGCGGGCTGAAATCAGAACATCAAACTGTGAATTATAAAACATCCTGCGCTCATACAAACGGATCAGAGCCGTCCCAGTACTCTTGGTCTCAGTTACCTGTTATTGTAATGATCTTTAAGACATTTAGCCTGACAGGCAAGAATCTGATTCTTATTTTTAGAAAAAAAAAAAAAAAAAAAAACTTCAGTTATGTGAGGAGAACTTTTTCAAAAATGGCCTAAAAGTCAGGATGCATGACAAAAAAAGTTACACAAAAAATAATCTGACAACTTAAAAATAGGATTTTATCCTTCAGGTGCATTCAAAAAACACTGGGCAGCAGTAGGAGGGGCAGCAGGTGAATTCAGGTGTATAAAATCCTCACCTAGCCATGCAGTCTCAAACATCTGTGATCCTAAACGGGTCGTACTGCAGAGCTCTGTGACTGCAGGTCTGGTTCTGCGATGATGCCACCTTTGGTGAAATTTTAACCCTGCTGGATACTCCACATTCAACCTCTGCATGATATTATTAAAAAGTGGAAGCATTTAGGAACAACAGCAAGCTAGCAATAAAGCAGGAGAATGTGCAAAATAACAATGAGGTCAATGACTGCAAAGGTGTATGGTTTGTAAATGTCTCACCCAAAATGGGTGAGACGTGACAAAAAACTGACTTACAGGTGGCAATAAAAAAAAAAAAAAAAGTGGGGAAATTTTGGGGAAAATGACTAAAATTGGCAAAAAGTAGCAAAAAGGTGGGAAAAATGAGAAAAAGTGACATGTAATGACAAAAGGCACCATAAATGAGCAAAAAGTGGAAGAAAAGGGAACAAATGCAATTTGCGAAAAGCAGGATAAAAGAGGCAAAAACTGGTCAAAAAAGAGCAAAAATGGGATTGAACAGGCAAAAATGAGCTAAAAGCAGCAAAAATTGATTAAAAGGTTAAAACATGGCAAAAATTAAAAATAAGGGCAATGGAAATATACAAACACAAGGTTGACAGTTAAGTTTGACAATTAAAGCCTACTGTATGAGTGGGAAACAAATTACAATGGATAATTCTGAGGTCAAGGTTTCCCTCTGTTATGGTTTTCTAGAGGAATAATATTTTAAAGACATAAGACATAACAGAGCAACAAATCACCACAAAAGAGCCACACGTTGAGTTTCACTGATACAGTGTATCAGAGATACTCAGAGTAAACCCCCTAGCTGTGAAACCCTATTATATTTTTTTATTCTAATGAAATTGAGATGTGCTGAATCTTCTCTTCTCCCTGTGTACCACTGAGGTTTAATTTCAGCTTATAAAATGATCAGTCAGCTAATAATAATAAGAGATTTTAGATGCTTTCTTTCCATCAGCAGCAGGAAATGTTGATTTCAGGGTCTGGCAGAGCTTTAAAATGACGATTATTTGGTTTACTTTTACAACAGGAGCAGAAATGCAACTACTGATGACAACAGCAGCACCACAAGTGAAGTGAAAAGCTGCAGAACAGCCGTGTTTGTTTGTTTGTTTGTTTGTTTGTTTGTTTGTTTGTTTACTTTAAATTGAGCAGAAACGGATTAAACGATGTCTCATAGGAACGTTTAGCCGTTCCAAGCTGTTTCAGAGAGAAACTGAACAAAACAGGGTGATACATGAGGGAAATTTTCATCATCCAGTATTCCTGATTCAAACCCAGGAAGATCCTCATCAGGCTCAGAGAACAAACACAGAAACAGACCCTCATTACTGAAATCATCCAGGGACAGAGGGAGATCAGCAGAGCCGGTGAGAAAGAGAGTAAACTTCCTGTTGTAGAGAGAGTAAACTTCCTGTTGTAGAGAGAGTAAACTTCCTGTTGTAGAGAGAGTAAACTTCCTGTTGTAGAGAGAGTAAACTTCCTGTTGTAGAGAGAGTAAACTTACTGTTGTAGGTGTATAGAGAGTAAACTTCCTGTTGTATAGAGAGTAAACTTCCTGTTGTAGAGATAGTAAACTTCCTGTTGTAGAGAGAGTAAACTTCCTGTTGTAGAGATAGTAAACTTCCTGTTGTAGAGAGAATAAAACTTCCTGTTGTAGAGATAGTAAACTTCCTGTTGTAGAGATAGTAAACTTCCTGTTGTAGAGAGAGTAAACTTCCTGTTGTAGAGAGAGTAAACTTCCTGTTGTATAGAGAGTAAACTTCCTGTTGTAGAGAGAGTAAACTTCCTGTTGTAGAGATAGTAAACTTCCTGTTGTAGAGAGAGTAAACTTCCTGTTGTAGAGAGAGTAAACTTCCTGTTGTATAGAGAGTAAACTTCCTGTTGTAGAGAGAGTAAACTTCCTGTTGTAGAGAGAGTAAACTTCCTGTTGTAGAGAGAGTAAACTTCCTGTTGTAGAGATAGTAAACTTCCTGTTGTAGAGATAGTAAACTTCCTGTTGTAGAGAGAGTAAACTTCCTGTTGTAGAGATAGTAAACTTCCTGTTGTAGAGAGAGTAAACTTCCTGTTGTAGAGAGAGTAAACTTCCTGTTGTAGAGATAGTCAACTTCGTGGTGTAGAGAGTAAACTTCCTGTTGTAGAGATAGTAAACTTCCTGTTGTAGAGAGAGTAAACTTCCTGTTGTAGAGAGAGTAAACTTCCTGTTGTAGAGAGAGTAAACTTCCTGTTGTAGAGAGAGTAAACTTCCTGTTGTAGAGATAGTAAACTTCCTGTTGTAGAGAGAGTAAACTTCCTGTTGTAGAGATAGTAAACTTCCTGTTGTAGAGAGAGTAAACTTCCTGTTGTAGAGATAGTAAACTTCCTATTGTAGAGATAGTAAACTTCCTGTTGTAGAGAGAGTAAACTTCCTGTTGTAGAGAGAGTAAACTTACTGTTGTAGGTATGCGGAAGTGTTTACAGGCATCAGCAGCAACCCTTTCTGCAGCTTTGACCGACTGAACCGTACTAATCAATAATTTATCGGCCTCTTTAGGTGTTTCTGCTCTGTTAGCCAAAGGGGAACCACCTGAGCATGAAGCCACACCATTGGCTGATCCACATCAGGCATGTCCCTGTGACTGCCCCGGTCTGAGCCGGTCTCCGGTCTGATGGGTGCGGCTGTGGTTTCCTTTTCTCCGCTCACTCTTTTTTTGCCTCTGTTGCCATGGTAGCCACAGCCCACCATACACCAGCTATTCTTAGTTATCTGTGAGGATGTGAGGGCGACTTTGTCTGCAGATTTACAACAAATCACCTCTTTTCCTCCTCTGAGAAACCACCCTATCAGAGCTGGGTTTGCCCCCCACAGTGGGCTCCTGTTCCAAACGTGTTTCTGTCTGCATTCTTGATTGCAGTATAAAATAATGACATTATTATATGTTGCCGTTTTGGCACACAGGTCTGGGTTTGCTCATAAGTCATGCTCGTGTTTAAGAAAGATTTAAGAACAATGCCAAACATTCAGAACATGATGCAGTGAGTGAGGATTAAAACCCTGCAGTAAAAGCATCAGAGCGAGGTCTAACATCACAGAGATCAGTGTCAGCTCCACAGATATCTGTGCAGCTTGTTTGTGTTGGAGTATTTCTCTGTGTTTGAGGTCAGAGGAGATGAAGAGTGAAACTGGGCTGATAGCAGACACAGGTTTGATCTCTGAGCACGCTCTGAGTTTCCTTAGTCACCCTTTATTTTGGTTTTTCTCCCCCGTCTGTACCAGGGGGTGAGGAGGGGGAGAAGCTCCACATCTTGGTGCTCTGTACAGAGCCTGTGATTTAATAATTAATGCTAACAGATGTTTTAACAGAGAGGTGAATTGCAGCACTTAGTGTGGCTCTTTAATCAGAGCTGATGAATGAAGGCTTTAAAAACAGACGTGTGAACGTGTTTGTCGGCAGGAACGCTGCAGGCAGAAAGCTGTGAGTTTAAATGATCCATTCATACATCCATCTTTAGTTCTGTTTTATTCACAGCTGCATGGAGCCAATCTTAACCGCCATTAGAGGTGGGACAAAAAATCGATTGTTAGATGCATCGCGATTCAGAGGTGGACAATTCTGAATCGACTCATCAATGCCCATTAATCGATCATCTAAATGTTAAGTGCCGTTTAAAGGTCAGAACAAAAGGCAGAACTGTTATTTGCAGCGCGTTTTCACACGGACACTTTCAAGGGAGCACGTAACAAAGAAGCATGGGTGACCAGGAGATCAGGCCAGCGCTGTGTGGTTTCAAATCCACTGTTTGGAAGCACTTGAGCTTCTATAACATCAACGGTGTCATTGAATTGGACAGGAGCCATGCCGTATGTAAGCTCTGCCACGCCAAATAAAAGTACTTCGGGAACACAACAAAGATTAGAAGCCATATAGTTTGCTTCCACCTGGAGAAGGAGGGACAACCGCCCCAGCCGCTTTGTCCTAACAAAGCTCCCAACCTCCCCAGAAAAGGTGAAGCAAATCAACAAGTCCATCCAACATTTACTGACTAGGATTTACGCCGTACTCGGTCGTGAAGAACCAGGGCTTTCGAGCGCTGCTGCACAGAAGACGGCCATCCCTACGCTTTACAACAAAACCAAAGCAGGCCATGGCATCGCTGCTGTAAGCAGGTAGGATAGCAGTAACATTTGATGGACATCAATTGCCACTAAATCTTAAGCAACGATAATCTCACATTTTATCTCTGGAGACTGGAAGCTAACGTCATACCTGCCTCAAACAAGAGCGCTGAATGAGAGCTGAGGTGTAGAGTCCACGTCTGCAAGGGCTAAGGAGGAAGTAAACAAGCACTGTAGCACACTAACATCTGAACATCTAGATCAGCTCGTTCTTACACAAGAACTTGTAAATTTGCCCTTCAGTGCTTAATGTTTGCTGTGGGGTTTTTTGAGTCCCTGTAGCCATGAATCTCACGAGCTGTTTTGGAAGGACGTTATTTTTTGTACTCTTCTTCAGAGAACTGTTGCAGGACAAAGTCTTATTTATTTGTGACTAATGGCAGCCTTTTGTTAAGCTAGTGTTAGTGATTACAACATAGGTTTGACAGTACTGTTGTTAAATATTGCTACATAATTTTATATTCCATTGTTTTCTATAAATTGGCATTTTTTGTTTTGGGATAGCAAAATATTTTTGTCTTGCTGAATGCTTTACTGCTCTTTGCACATAACAGCAAGACAGACTAATAGCTGTTTGTCTGTACAATAAGACATTTTTTTGTTTGTAATTCAGGTTATGTTACAAGGAAAGAAGGCATCAACCTATGTTTCAATGCAATTGTAACTTTCCATTTTACACACGTCTTCCATTGGTTTAATAAAGGATAATGGAAGTAAATTTATCTCTTTTTCTCTAACTATAAATGTATTGTCCTTATAAAAAGTCAGTGGACACAGTGAGAACATATGTTGTTAAAAAAACATGCATCAAAATGCATCAATAATCGATTTAGAATGGAACTGTAGCCCTCTGAATAGTAATCGAATCGTGAGGGGCCTAAAGATACCAACCCCTAACCGTCATATGGTAAGAGGTGGGGCTGATCACCAGAAGTTCCCATGAGGGAGAAAAGCTGTTAAAAGTGGAAAACACACACAGCCTCCTGGACTGCCCCTACCTGTTTACTAACTGCTAGCAAAGGCACAGCTAAACACATGAAGAAGAAAAACCTCATCCCCACGTCTCTTCCTGTGTTTACATAAACTGGCGATCAGTTCCCGGCATTATTTAGCACAAATAACCCTTACACCTGCTGTTCTTTAACAGCATGACCACACTCTTTATAAATCACACATGTGATGCATAGATCCAAGATGAAAACTTTTTTTTTAATGTTTTTTTGCAGGATGACGCCAAAACTGAGGTCCAACCTGAGCCATGGCCTCGTCTCATCCTTTATGTCGAGTCTGGAGTTGAAGCAGACTCCACTTTACTGCAGAAAACTTGATCTAAAAGAAAAACCAGGTCTTAAATAAGAACAGCATGACGTGTCTAATGTCTATCTGCAGCAGGAGGAAGTCTTTAAAAGTGTGTGTGCTGGATTCAAATGTCAGCTTAAGAAGAACGCTGAGTAATATGAGCACGTATGAGCTAAGATCAGATTTCTCCTCAGTGTCACTTTCTGCTGTCTCTCTGTGACTCATCAGGATAAAAATCATCTTCATACTGACCCTTAAAGTCAGCAAAAACCAACAGCACCACAGGGATGGTTCATCCACTCAGTTTAAATCCATAATAATCAGATTTTTAATCCCAGCACAGACAATGACACCCCACTGAATCCCGGCTGGGTACAGCAGATGTTTCTACTAAATGGATCTAATTAAAACTCTTCCTGCACCGAGGGGAGGGGAGCTCAGCTCTTGTTTACATCCTCTCTGATCGTCCTCATCCCTGAGAAGAAGAAACACCCCCACGTGATCCAAACACACCTCTACGAGACCTTCACAGAGCCGACCTATTACGACACCCCCCTCTGGAGAGCCAGCGTCGCATTGTCCCATTTTTCCTGCCAGAACGAGAGCGAAACAGACGCAGAGAGCCGGAAGAAAGCACAGCATAAAAACAAAAAATACTACACCTCCGGATGCAAACACCAGCGCGCACAGTCCTGCCATGGCGAGCGAGGAAGGTCTGAAGAAGAGGAGCGGGCCTGCTGCTGTGACGCTGCAGGAGAACAGGGTGGTGCTCCAAAAACGCTCCTCCACAGGACATTTAGCAGGGCCGCACTCACTTCCAGACATTGTTCCTGGACTCACAGGAAAGTAGCAGCGTGCAAGTTACTAGCAACAACACAGCCCCTCCCTCAAATATCAAAACAAGGCCTGTAGGGTGGAAATGAGCTGAGTTATACTGCCGGTTTCAGGCCTCTTTGATGGAACAGAGGCAGGAGTGTAGACCACTTTCTAAGAAGGCTTAGGGTGCAATATTATTTATGTTAATAAATGTATGTCTATAAAAATACATCAGTATCAGGCCTTATACTACTAACACACTGGTGACAGTAGGAACCCTTTCATTCACTTTATTTAAGGAGTGTTCTCTATTATCAGTAAAAATCAAGAGATGCTAACACCTGTTAAATAGCACCTACAGCCAATATTTGACAATTCATTCTTCTTTTTTTGTTTTTTGTTTTTTTTTTCAGATTTATTTTTGTGCTTTTTTAGTGCCTTTAATGATAGACGAGGCCAGCGGATAGAATCTGATACAGGGTTGAGAAAGTTGGGGCCACAGGCCGGATTCAAACCGAGGCTGCCTGCGTACATGGGCCGCGCCTTAAACCACTAGGCCAGGGGTCATCAAGGGGCCGGATTTCACCAAAACTAAAACTGAATAAATATTTTGGTTCAACTGACATAATTCTGTTCAATCATTTTTTTCGTTCTTCAAAGATACTGATCATGTTTGCCTTTAGCAGTGAGATTAGTCCAAATCGCTTAACCTACAACTGCCACTAGGGGGCGGTTGCAATATTTTGGCTACAATTTCTGTTGTCCATCACTGGGTTTGATGCTAAAATGCTGAGCTGTGATTGGTGGGAAAATGGGCAGGAAACTGGTCTTTTGTTGTGACTCTGGCAGGAAAATGAAAATCTCAAAGCTCCTGAAGTGGAGAGTTAATGTGGAAAATGTTAGCTTTAATCAAGAACAGACTACTATGTGTTTACCATGCTTCCAGTCACTACTAATGACTAAAGGATGGATTTCTGTAAAACAGATCAAACATTAACATTATGCCAACGTTTTGGGTAAACTAGTCTAAACTAGACTAGGTAAAAACCTACATGGCGGACCGCAGCTATCTGGGATGTCTGTCAAAATGCCTGACTGGCAGAGTGATTGTATCATTATTGTTATTTTTTAGCCAAATTATTGTGCCTCTTAAGTGTACATAGCTACATGCCGTCCTCTCTCTCTGTCTCTCCTCTTAATAACGCTCTTCTCTGTGTACATATGAAACTCTACAGAGACATGAGTCAGACTTCACTGATAGAGACAGACAGTGTCACTGGAGATTAAATGTTTTTTGTCAGATAATCTTTAATGGTAGTATTTTTATATTAACAATGAAAGATTGACTGTTAATGAATGGTTTATTCTAAAAAAAAAAACTGCAGCAGGTTTCATGAACATTTGTGATTCTCCTCAGACAGGTGTGTAAGGGTTTTCATATGTGTAACATTAAGCTGAATTTCTACTTTAGTGTTCCTGTTGGTTTTTATATCCATTAATTTTCTATAAACAGCACATTT
This sequence comes from Cheilinus undulatus, assembly GCF_018320785.1. NCBI lineage: Eukaryota > Metazoa > Chordata > Actinopteri > Labriformes > Labridae > Cheilinus > Cheilinus undulatus. The sequence goes on from NC_054875.1 coordinate 2,595,497, forward strand.
ATCATAAAGACGTGCTAAACCTTTAAGTAGCGTTCTCTTAACAACACAAATGCAGAGATTTTAACATTAATTTGTTCCCCATAATCATATAGTATTAAGGGATTATTTACCAAATATTTTTTCAACATAGCGCACACCCCTGGCTCACGCAGCGACACAGACACACACAACTGGAGCACACACACACAGCACTGATACGCTGATCCTCTGTGGTCAGAGAGGAGCTTTACGAGGAGAAAGTTCTACTATTCTGAAACTTTTGCCCTCAACAGTAGAAGCCTGAGGTCTACACTACCAACATGTTAGCGTGCGTTTCAGTGTAGGTGTGGGGCTGAGCGTCGAGTTTGTGTGTGTGCCACTCTGCAGCAGGGGGACAGGAGCTCATGATGGAAAAATTGAAAACTGAAGATTGTGCACGAGTCTCATATCGCGAAATGTATCCTCTGCACAAGACAAGCTGTAGGTGTGGCTCTGTGCTCTGGATTTAAAAAGAACAGTGGTTCAGCTTGGAATAAACAGCAGCGGTCTTACAGCGACATCCAAGCTAATGGCGGACAACACGGGACAAGCCAACCGCCATGATCGGAAAGCCATGCAGAAACAGACTGGGAGTAGAGAGAGAAAATTTTTTCTGTCACAGAAAGCTTTCCGTGTTGCTCTCATTTCTAACTGTGATGAAGAAATATGTTGGTCTGGCTAAGACCATGCTAACGTTTGGCTAGCAGACGTAAATACAAGCAGAAGTTACCCTCACCCCCTTTAACTATCACACACTCACGCTGAAGCAGGTTGGCAGAAGAGCAAAAACACCCTTTCTGTTACAGAAAGCTCTTAGTGTTGCTGTCTTCACTTGTTTTAATAAAAAAAATGTCCAGTTTTGACAAAGTGCTGCTGTGATTAATTCAGAGCTAATTCGCTACATGAGCAGCCGCTGTACACAAGCATTCACAAAAGAAGTTCCCTTTTCCCCCTCAACTATCACATAGTCATGAAAACATTTTTCCCAATATGAAAAACTTATAGGGTTGTTTTATTCTTTGTCATACAGAAATGTGGCCCAGTTCTGGTGAAACAGAGGCTAAAGCTATATCTGAGTATTTAGAGCAGTGGAGGCAGCCACTAGAGGGCTTTCAGTCCCCCTAAACCCCACCCATAATGGAACTCTGTATGTATGACTCTGGTTAACACAGTGGAGGCAGCCATTAGTGACAGCATTCAGTACAAGCAAACGCAACTCTGTATTATATGGCTCACACAAAAGCATCACTCACTCAGTTTCTCAGTCAGTCAGACACAGACAGTGCCATATGTAGGGCTGACCGGCCCCTAATTGCCCAGTCCTAGTCCAGACCTCCAACGGTCCTCATTAACATCAATAAAACAATAAACTGACAATATTTAAGAGCACCCACAAAAAAAACAACACAAACCATGCCTTGAGGAGAGCCCATGTCTCATGAAGGGGGCCAGGCCTCCCCAGACCCCCATAGTTCCTACCCTGGTTGTCAGAGGCACTAGAGAGCAGGGTTTAGATTTAAAGGCATCCTAAATCTGCTGCTCTGCTGAGTTTTGTAGTACATGAACTCTTTTTTCTTCCAGTTAACACTGAAAGCAGTGAAACACTCATTTACATGAAATATCAATATTCTAGTGATGTCCAGCTAAGTGAAAACCAGCAGATTAGCACCTCAAAGGCTCTGCTGTTCTTTTAGTCTTTCTGTCTCTGGTGTCTCCCGTCATTTAGCCTGACCTTGTTCAAGAGTATTCTAAAGGATCTAAGGACCTTTTCACCTTGTGTAAAGTTCTTTTCTGGACTCTCTGTTCCTGCTGCTGACTGTTTTAGTCCATTATAAAGACAGAATCAGGTTTATTATGGGCTGACACTTCTGAAGAAGCAGAGAGGGATCAATGAAACGCCTGGAGGCCCGTCCATCTGTGATGGGGGTGATCCTCAGTGCCATGACTAACTTTGTTAGTTTGACTTTTAATTAAAAATTTATTCTATTGTCCTTCTAATCATCCCGCTCCAGATAAGGAGGGGGAGGACTGACGCTACAAAGAGCATTAAATTATAAAAGACGTCTCATTTCAAAGTCGGGATCAGAGCAGTTTGATCCGGATTTAAGAGTCAGTGAATCCTCATTAGGACTGTCGGGGTTTCCTCCATGTGTTGACGTAGGAGGACGACCCATGAGGGATGGAGTCTGTGTGACAGACACACAGTGACAGGGAGTGGGGTGCTCCTGCACACAAGTCACAAAAGAAGGATGGTGAGACAGACTCTGTAGGGGGCACAACGGCAGCATCCATCACCGTTCAACCCCTCAAAACCAACATCCACGTCTGCATCCTCAGCATACCCATAACCACCGTTCATCAACATCTATAGACGAAGTCTGCATCCTCAGCAACCACCGTTTATACACGGCAGAGTCTGCATCCTCAGGGTCACCATAACCACCATTCATCAACATCTACAGACGAAGTCTGCATCCTCAGGGTCACCATAACCACCGTTTGTCCATGGCAGAGACTGCATCTCAGGGTCACCATAAACACTGTCATCAACACCAACATCCACGTCTGCATCCTCAGCATCACCATAACCACCATTCATCAACACCAACGGATGAAGTCTGCATCCTCAGCATCACCATAACCACCAATTATCAACATCTACAGACAAAGTCTGCATCCTCAGTATCACCATAACCACCCCTTATCCACAGCAGAGTCTGCATCCTCAGGGTCACCATAACCACCATTCATCAACATCTACAGACGAAGTCTGCATCCTCAGCATCACCATAACCACCGTTTATCCATGGCAGAGACTGCATCCTCAGGGTCACCATAACCACTGTCATCAACACCAACATCCACGTCTGCATCCTCAGCATCACCATAACCACCGTTTATCCACAGCAGAGTCTGCATCCTCGGGGTCACCATAACCACCGTTCATCAACATCTACAGACAAAGTCTGCATCCTCGGCATCACCATAACCACCATTCATCAACACCAACGGATGAAGTCTGCATCCTCAGCATCACCATAACCATCTTCATCAACATCTACAGACGAAGTCTGCATCCTCAGCATCACCATAACCATCTTCATCAACACCAACATCCACGTCTGCATCTTTAGCATCACCATAACCACCGTTCATCAACATCTACAGACGAAGTCTGCATCCTCAGCATCACCATAACCACCATTCATCAACACCAACATCCACGTCTGCATCCTCGGCATCACCATAACCACCATTCATCAACATCTACAGACAAAGTCTGTGTCTTCAGCAGCACCATAACCATATTTTTTAATTCACCACCTGAACATTTTCTCCATGTTTTCACCAGGATGGGGCTGTACTTCAAGAGTATATATTTACATTAACAACAGGGGACAGGGGGGCCAGAATAACTTTTGTGGTTTTGATTAGTGGCAGCATACAGAGCCTCAGATGGACCTTTATGTGATTTATAGATGGAGCAGGAAAGCAGGAACAGTAGCAATGGGACATGTGAGCATCAAAACAGCGTGTGCATGCACTAAAGTGCCTGTACAAGATTGGAGGTGTGGAGTGTCCACACCTGTTAATTATTGGATGCAGGTGTTTCAATCAGACCCACAGGTGTATAAAATCATAAAAGCTAGTCATGCAGTCTTTATTTGCAAACATCTGTGATCCTTAATGGGCTGTTCTGAGTAGCTTTAAGTGTGGTACTGTGATGGATGCTGGGCTGCATGGCGCTGCAGCGGTTAGATTTGCAGTTTGCAATGCTTGGGTTCTCTTTGTGTACTTAAGCTTCTTCTCACCACCAAAGACAAGCTCGTTAGGCTAATTTGTGACTCTAAATTTGCCACAGGTGGACCAAGCGTCAGATGGAGTGGAGTAAAACACACCAACAATGGACTGTGGAGCAGTGGAAAATGTGGCGTAACATATCACCTTCTGTGTTTCAGTCAGATGGTGAGTCTGGGTTTGGAGGATGCTGGGAGAACATTACCTGCCTGCCTGTGATGTTTAGTGGAGGAGGGATAATGGTATGAGGCTGTTTTTTTGCCCCTTATCTCCAGTGAAGGCCGATCTTACTGCTTCAGCAGACAGAAACATTCTGGACAATGCTATGCTTCCAACTGTGTGGCAACAGTTTGGGGAAGGCCCTTTTCTATTCCAGCATGACTGTGTCCCAGAGACCAAAGAAGAACTACAAAGACATGGTCCACAGCCCTCAGACTTCATGAGCTCATAAATGCTCTACATAATGAATAGGCACAAATTCAACAGAAACACTCCAACATCTTGTGTAAAGCCTTCACAGCAGAGTGGAGGCTGTTAGAGCTGCAGAAGGCTGCCAACTCCATATTAAGTACATGGATTTGAATGCAATGTCATTACAGTCCCTTCTGGTGGAATGGTCAGGTGGCTGAATACTTTTGTCCATAATGTGTATCAGCATAAAGCCATAGGACTAAAATACTAACATGCAGTTTAAATTTTTATAAAACTCAAAAAGGTGCATCAAACAGAAAGTATATTTTAAAGAATCCTCTCTGGATGAGCGCTAAGAGCAGAAAACAGCTTCTAAATAGAGTCTGATAGCACCAGGGCCAATACGCTTCTTCAGCACACACACACAAAAACACTCAAATAAAAGCTGGTCATTGATTGGGAATAGTCAGTCCCATCGGTTTGCTTATATAACCAGCAGAATAATCAATGAGGTTTTATTTTCCACTGCTGTTTGGATGAAACTCGCTCAAAGTCTCAAAAACAAAAACAACTTTTTCAGACATTAAACAACTGAAATGTATTTTAAATCAAAAGAGTTGCAGGATCAAACAACCAGACCAGGCTAAACCAACACTCACACCTTTAACTGCCATCAAGAAAATGTTTGATCAGAAAAAGTGGAGTAATTTTCAGAGATGCGGCTAATGATGTAGAAAAGTAACAGCAGAGTTCATTACCTACAGAGCAGCTACATGAGGCTTCACTGTGACAGCAGAGGAGTTCATCACCTACAGAGCAGCTACATGAGGCTTCACTGTGACAGCAGAGGAGTTCAATCACCTACAGAGCAGCTACATGAGGCTTCACTGTGACAGCAGAGGAGTTCATCACCTACAGAGCAGCTACATGAGGCTTCACTGTGGCAGCAGAGGAGTTCATCACCTACAGAGCAGCTACATGAGGCTTCACTGTGACAGCAGAGGAGTTCAATCACCTACAGAGCAGCTACATGAGGCTTCACTGTGACAGCAAAGAAGTTCATCTCCTTCAGAGCAGCTACATGAGGCTTCACTGTGACAGCAGAGGAGTTCATCACCTACAGAGCAGCTACATGAGGCTTCACTGTGACAGCAGAGGAGTTCATCACCTACAGAGCAGCTACATGAGGCTTCACTGTGACAGCAGAGGAGTTCAATCACCTACAGAGCAGCTACATGAGGCTTCACTGTGACAGCAAAGAAGTTCATCACCTTCAGAGCAGCTACATGAGGCTTCACTGTGACAGCAGAGGAGTTCAATCACCTACAGAGCAGCTACATGAGGCTTCACTGTGACAGCAGAGGAGTTCAATCACCTACAGAGCAGCTACATGAGGCTTCACTGTGACAGCAGAGGAGTTCATCACCTACAGAGCAGCTACATGAGGCTTCACTGTGACAGCAGAGGAGTTCAATCACCTACAGAGCAGCTACATGAGGCTTCACTGTGACAGCAAAGAAGTTCATCTCCTTCAGAGCAGCTACATGAGGCTTCACTGTGACAGCAGAGGAGTTCATCACCTACAGAGCAGCTACATGAGGCTTCACTGTGGCAGCAGAGGGCGAGTGTTAAAGCGGAGGTCATTTACGACCATGAAAATGCTTCAGCTTAGACTTACACAGGTACAGTCACTTTTACCTTACATGCCATAATTTAATAGCCAAACAACAGGACTTACAACTCTGATTCCCAAAAAGTTGGGGGGCTGTATTAAATGTAAATAAAAACAGATGTCAATGATTGTCTAATCTCAAAACCAGTATTTGATTTATAAGATAACATAAACAACATAACTGAGACCTTTTACCATTTCATGAAAAATATTAGCTCATTTCAAATTTGATGGCAGCAACACATCTCAAAAAAGTTGGGATATGGCTACAAAAAACTGGAAAAAGTATAGTGTTAGTAATGTGAACAGCTGGAGGAGCATTTTTAACATCAGGTCAATCATCAACAGGTCAGTCACATGACTGGGTATAAAAGGAGCATTTTAGAGAGACAGATTCTCTCTTAAGTAAAGATGGACAGAGGTTAACCAATCTGTGAAAAACTGAGTCTAAAATTGTGGAATAATTTCAAACAAAAGTTCCTCAATGTAAACACTTTCAATCTCCCACCGTCTAAGTAAATAACCATAAATTGTTAATCCATGCATGTTCCTTTCAGTTATTTGTTTCAAAATGATACATATATTTACAGCACAAACAGAGTCAAGGATGGGGGTGGGATAACCGTACATCAATCATAATCAAGGTAAAAAGTTCAATTAATTGTGATTTTGATTTTTGCCATAATCGCCCTGCCCTAGTCCATGATATCATCAACAGATTCAGAGAATCTGGAGAAATCTCTGTGAGCATGGGACAAGGCTGGAGGGGCCCTCAGGGGCCACTGCATTAAAAACAGGCATGATTCTGTAGTGAAATCACTGCATGGGCTCAGGAACATTCCAGAAATCATTGTCTGTCAACACAGTTGGCTGTGCCATCCACAAATGAAAGTTAAAGCTGGATCATGGAGAGAAGAAGCCATATGTGAACAGGATCCAGAAACAATGCCGTCTTCTCTGGACCAAAGCTCATTTAACATAGACTGAGGAAACATGGAAAACTGTTCTGTGGTCAGAGGAAACCACAGATGCCGTGTCCTGTGGACTAAAGAGGAGAGGGAGCATCCAGCTTGTTCTCCTGGCTCAGGTCTAAAGGTGATGATGGTTTGGGGTTGCATTACTGACTATGACAAAAGCAGCTTCAACATGTGATCCAGACAACTCTCTCAGTGAAGGCCTTGACTATTTCAACAAGAAAATGCTAATACTGCATCCATCACAACAGCATGGCTTCACAGGAGTATAGTCCGGGTCCTGAACTGGTCCGCCCGCAGTCCAGATCTTTCAACAACAGAAAAAATTTGGAGCATAGAAAAGGGGAAATCCAGGGAAAAAGACCAAGGACGGCTGAGCAGACAAGAATGAGACAACATTGGGGACGCTACACAATGGTTCTGTCCCTACTTTTTTGAGATGTGTTGCTGCAATTAAATTCAAATTAAGCTAAAATGTTTCCAGAAATGGTAAAAAAAATCTCAGTTTCAACATCTGATATGTGGTTTCTGTTCTATTGTGAAAAATGTATGAGATTTGATAATCATTGACTTCTGATTTTTTTGAATTTTACACAGCGCCCCAACTTTTTGGAATCAGTGTTGTAAAGCTGTTGTGGGATCAGATCAGTAGTTGCAGGTGCCAAAAGCCGAGGGATCAGATCATCATCAGAGCTTTAAAGTCTGATCTTTGCATCCCTAATTTATTCAGTCTTTCTCCTTTTAAACACAACTAAAATAACTGAGGATGTATTTCACAGCTTCTCATCTTCAAACAGTTTGTGCAGTTTTCTAAATAGTTTGTGCCATGCTGAGGTCCATATTTTAAATCAGACAGGATTATCTGACACTTTAATGACAGAGAAAGAGCAAAGTGAGGCTTTAAAAGATCTTCATCAGCAGGAACAGAGGGATAGAGACCAGGAGGCTGAGGCTGAAAGTCTGCAGACTCCAACGCTCCCAGCACAGAAACAGAGAGGAGGTTTTTAGTTAGAATGCATCTGCTGGTGTATCAGGATTAAAGAAAGGCTCTGTTAAAGTCTGACTGACCTTGGGCTAAATCTGGTCGTGCATTTCAATCACAGGATTCACTGAAAACACTCTCAGGAGCAGTTTTTCTCTCCTTTGGATGATTAGAATTCAAAAGAAGTCACCCATTTTTCCTCCGATGATGTCATCACCGGCAAAAAGAGCACGCCGCTCACCTCAGCTACACTCAGCTCCCATGATCCCTTTCACCTTATCTTGACATGCCCATGATCGAGTCTCTCCGTCCTACCTTTGACTCGCAGGTAGAAAAGCAGCGTGAGCAGCATCATTCACGTCTTCACGCCCCAGATCTCATGCTTCTCTCCTCCGCTGCTCCTCTCCTCATCCTGCCTCCTGCTGCTGCTGCCTCGCTCGCCCCTCTCTCTCTCTTCTCTTTCTCCCCTCCCTCCTCATTTGCTGTTAATCCCCCCGCGGGCTGCTTCTCTTCATCACACCTCGAGGAGCGATCATCAGACGGAGCGCGCTCACTGATTCTGTCTGCGTCTCTTCAGCATCAAATCCTCCTCTCAGCACATGACCCAGGCTGTGGTTACAAATCTCAGCCACTAGATGGCGGCGATGGCTGTGAATCTCTCAGCAGCATCCTCTGCAGAAGACAGACTCTAACCTAAATTTAAACCTGGGGACTATTTTTAGCGTCAGTGCATAGCGGGGCACTTCCTGGATGACAGTTTCACTTTGACACAGCGGATGTTTTTATAGAACAAACGCTCTCTAGGTGGGACTACTGGGTGCAACATCACCTACATACTGGCCTATATAAACCCCAGTAGCTCTGCTGGTTATACTGGACTAACTGGGCTTCAACTACTACTGTTTGAGAGTGGTTATGGGGGGTTTGACCATAAGAAAAAGTCCAGGGCCAAGAGGCCTCAAGGTAAAGTCATGGCAGATGTGCATCAAATACATGGTACACATCTAAGATTACTCTGACTGATGAAGATGAGTATTTTTGATACAAATGAGGGGCAAGAGTGAATTAAACAGCATCATAATTGATTCTGAACATGCAGAAAAGTCCCTGTGGAGGACCCCTGGCCCCAGCAGCAAGGCCCAAGAGGACTTCATAACAAACTAATGATGATGAGGTACACCCCTATGGTTCTTTGTCGATGATGTTGCAGCAGTGGCGAGCTCCTGTTGGAGACAAGTAGTGAATTCCAGAGAAGCACTCCCAAAAGGCCATGTTTGGAGCTAAGCAGTCTTAATTCTTGGGCTACTTTTGTGTCTCAAAAGTAGAGAAATATTAAGACACAAGTAAAAAAAAGTTTTTAAGAAAAACCTCACAAAGAAACGGCAGCAGGCACATACTGTATTTAAAAGCCTCCATCTAGGTGCCACTAAGTGGTCCGGTTTGGTTCAGTCCAGTTCTGTCCTGGTTTAGGTTTAAATAATGACAAGGGCTGGAGGAAAGGAAACTGGCACTCAAACAGGAGCTAGCTCACATTAACCCTCGCTCCCTTGTAATTTTAAGCATGGCTGACGGCAGTAGGACATGCCGATAAGTGTTAATAAAATAATCAACAATTTTCAACTTTTTTGTTTTTACTTTTACTGCTTCAAATGTCTTCAAGAACTTCAACTCTGACCACTAAAAAACAAAAAACAAAAACAAAAACAAAAAAACAAAAACAAAAATCCAATGTTACACCCTTTTTATGCCAGTTATTGTACACCATGTCACTGTTATTTTATATGGTTAAAAAAACACAAAAACACCATATTTCCCATATAAAATGGTCTAGAAAGAATTTTTTTTTCAATAAATAGAGTCTGAGCCATGTCAATGATGAGTAGTAAAATTGATTTTGATGCACTGAAATGTTTTTTGTAGTGCCAAATTCCTTTCTTTAGCTCCATCTGTCCTTGTACATCCATATTCTGGACATACAGAAAACTGTTAATTAAATAATCATTATCAATAGTTTTTTTTAACTTTCAGTGACTCAAGTCTCTTCAACAACTTCAACCCTGACCACTAAAAATGTTTTTTTTTTTTTTTTTTTTTTTTAATTCAATGTTACACCCTTTTTATGGCAGTTATTGTACACTATGCCTATGACTTGGATTCAGTGAGATAGCGTCCATGCTAAACAGATGAGTCTATTGTCTAAAGTTAAAATTGGTCAAAGTTCCCCCCTTTCTTAGTCCCAGTCTGCAGAACACATGAACTGCATTTTCAACTGTAAACACTCCACTTACGGCACGTCGGGCTGTAAACATAGACGCAGATTCACACCCAAGCACACACGTAGGAGCACACAAACTTTTCCTTACACATGTAGCCCACTCTCAGACATCCATATCTAGTGGCACGAATCGTTTACTTTAATTCTGATGATGTTTAGTGGGTGAAAAAGTGCTTCAAACACTCTGAGTCCATGGAAGAAATCCTGCATGCGTGTTGCTGAAGGCGTTAAAATGTTGCGCTGGCACTATCTGCTGGATCGCTGTGGAATGGTGAAAGTTAGAGCCCTGGTGATCAAGTGACTGCAGAGAAAAGGTTGCTATATGTTGTTCTGGTGCCATAGACACACAGTCAAAAAAACGGTTTTTAATGGAAGTCTGTTGTCTAGATTTTGGACAAACAAGGATGGAAGGAGCTATTTGGCGTCAGTAGGGTTCTATGTGCAACACTTTTTTTTTTTTAAATATGAAGAAAAATAATAACTTTGGCCAAATTTGATGCCTCAATCTATAAAAATGTGACTATCAACTCAAAATAATGATGATAAAAATGATGAATGTCCTCAAAATGGACATAGTAGGATCTGAGGGTTAAAGAGCTTTTCTTCATTACTCAGTCCCTCACCCCAAAAGGTTTATCCTGTTGAAAGTATGTCACCGTATGTCATGTTAGCTAGCCTCTTAGCTCAGAACTATATGTAGAAGTTTCCTGATGATAACTTTCTGCATGCAGGTTAGTTTAGAGCTTTAATGAACCACCTTTCATCGTCATGACTGTCCCCTCTTTCCTGACTCCCAACAGACATTAGGATTAACAGGATTAAAGCAGGTGGTGAGTGCACAACTCATGGCATCTGCAGCCCAAACTACAACCACAAACTAGAGAGGAAGTCATCTTACGCCTCTAGACTTCACATCTTCTCTTTATGTTTGACAATGACCCTAATCCTGCAGGGTCACACAGCCAATAACAGACAGTAGAAGGGACGTCCAGCTCTCATCCTCTTTCTATTGCTCTGTGGTCATATTTGGACTGACTGTCAGGGAAGACCTAGCCTGTAGAGGAAATGGCACAGTGCTTTCATGTTCCTGCTCACAGGAAGTCTGGTGTCTGAATTCTGACAATAATCCTCCAACAAAACCACTAAAAATACCAGGTAACAATTACCAATGTCTTCTATACACAGTTTGTCCACCAGAGAGCAGCAATAAGTTTATTTATGGACTCTAAAAAGTCTGAATGGGCCTAAATCTGACTCCTCAAAACAAATCTGAGGAATGAGGGCCATCTTTACTGTTGATAAAGTGATGTAATGTCTGATTTCATCAGAAATGTTTCCTGCTCTCTTAAATCCACTCTCACTGAGGCTGAGTTTAGATTAAAAAGACTAAACTGGATCAGGAGAGGGAACTTCACATTTCAGATGGAGTCATGATTCAGCCTCATAACACTCCAATTCTACTGTAATTATTTCATGATTTTTTTTTTATTATTTCATGATTATTATGTGAAAGGCTCGCTTGTCCCTCCCTCTCTCTCTCCTGCCCAACACAGACTTGGACGCCCTCTCGTCTCTCGTTGCCCGGCGGTGTTGCAACAGCGAGGAGGTTGTGCAAACATTTTCTGCATTCCTTCACAGTGAGGGTGGAAGGTTATTCTGCCGGCCGGACCCACGGCTTTATCTCACAAACCTTCAAGACATTTTTACTTTATCAGCTCTTCCAGGAGCTGCTGTCGTAGACAGAGGGAGAAAAACACCAAGGGAGAGGGCTGGGCGACGAGAACAGCAGCTGGCTGAGTGTTAGAGTCTCTGCAGGGAGGGAGCGGGTGTTAAAGCGTCACGATCAAATATTATCTGTGTACAGGCACTCAGACTGTGAGCTGGACACAGTTTTTATTTCACTTTAGACTTTTTAACAGTTTGAGTTCTCAACGACACCATCCCCAGGAGTCAGAGAGTCTGAGGCCATCTTTCCTCTGACTGAGCCGTGTTCTTCCTCCATTCTTTGAATAAAGTTTAGACTGTGACACTTGAACCCACAGGGAGAATGTGTGCACACATACATCATTAAAATTTCTGCATTAGTTCACATTCAAATGAAAACAGGAACATTTTTGCCCAGATAACAACTGCCCTGCACACAGGTCCAAAAACACTCAAATAGGATGACCATATCCCTTCATGGCCAGCCTGCCCCGTTTTAAATCTTCATGTTCCAAACCTGAATAGACGTCTTTAGCATGCATGTTTCAGTCTCAGCTGCCGCTTACAGCTCATGCATTTTCAAACAGCTGCAGGAGAGCCAGCTTCCTTCAAACGGTCCCAGTGCCAATGGTGTGCAATATAAAACACCTGAACTGCAGGTGTGACCAATCAATTTTTTCCTTCCTGATACCAAGGTGTTGGGAATCAGCCAATACCGAGTACTGATCCGAACTTTCTGGTTTAACTGTGCAGACTTGCAACTTATTTCAGACCTATATTTGACTCAGAACATGACTCAACTAATAGAATCATAATGTTCAACATCTCTGTGAGCCTGAAGTTGTTTTTCTGCTGATTATTGAGTTTTACTGCTAAATATTAAAATAACAATAATACAGGGGGCTGCAGCACAGGCTCTCTCTCTCTCCTTATGCTCTATTCAGACAGCCTGCTATTGGCTAACAGACCCTCACTAAGGGTAAACAATATGGCAGTTAGCATTCAAGCTAATAAATGATTATAATTGGATTAAAATGGATAAAAAGACGTTCAGTATCAGGATTACTGGTGTGGATTTAATCATTACAGTCCCCAAAAGTCACACGAGTTCCAGGCTCACTGAAAATGCTGCTGTAAGAGATTCAAAGGCATTGGGAAAGAGCAACGACTAGCTTCAAGACGAAAAACAAGTAAAAAGCAACGATTTATGGTTTAAAAGTTATCCAACTTTTGATAAACTGTGTCACTTCCTGTCTGGAAGGCATTTTAACGATCACATGTCACACAGCCTCCATCCTTTCCTGCTGCAGTGGCTCCTTTGCTGCAGTGTTTTCCAGCAGCAGGAGGAATTGATTTCTGGTTTATAGCACTAACATTTAGCATGGCTAACCAAAGCTAAATATAAAGCCAAAACAAATGGTATCAGATCGGTGAATAAACTTGTGGACTCGCCAATACCAACACCTGCATTTTAAGCAGTATCGAACGTATTTTTGATACCGGTATTGGAATCGGAACAACTCCGATCATCACTTCCAGAAATATCTGCAAAATCCTGATCAGACCCGAGAGTCTCCTGCAGTCGCTGTAAGCTAACTGCTGCACCCTTTAACTGTGGTAATAACTGTCAAACAAAATCATGAGCATCTATTAATCTTTTAGAAACATTTTCAGCCTTTATCATCAAATGTTTATGGTCTTACTTTTCTAGTGTGATGTTTTGTAGATTTTGGAAAATCTTTAGAAATTCTTGGACAGCCAAACAACCACAGGATGGCGCTCTGCTCTGAGGTTGTCATAATTACATTTGCACACGTTCCTTAAAATCCTGAGATAAAAGACTGGAAACCACCGAGGTCAACAGATTAAAAGTGCCATGGTGACTACAGTGAACAGGCCAGACCAGATCCAGAGGATCCCATTCTACTGGACCCATCTCTGTAAACACATATCTGTATCAAACTACAGCTAACAATCAAATAGTGATCAAACATTTCAATATTTAACATTTCAATCACAGCAGAAATCAGTGTGACTGTGTAGAATCCCTCTCTCATAAAGAAGTGGACGGTCCAGTGAGATGCAGAGAAAGAAGTTAGAGAGACGGGGGAATTATTCGGACTGATACTCAGATTCTACATCGTCTACATTGTTATTAAAAACACTCAGGGTTTGTTTCAGGGTTTGTATCTTCATTTTCAGTTTCAGAAGAAACGTGAGTGATGACGTCAACAACAACACCACCACCGAGGTTCATGGTAGCACCCCCCCACACACACACACACCTCAGAGATACTCCATCGATACTCCTAGTCAAATTAACTTACGTTACTTGTAGGCAGAAGGGTAACACTGCTTTGTTCTGCTCCTTGTGCTCCCAAGCTGCTGTAGCTACCTCTCCTAGCATGAATGTTTCCTGCAGTGTTCAGTTTGACATCAGTGCTTATGTTTCTAATAGAAGTGAAGCTGTATGGTGCTGCTTCTGCATGCTGCAGCCCCCGTTGCTGTTCTTCTTGATATAAATGCTTGACTTTAGAGTTGAATAAATTGACACATAGCACTACACTACTGTTTTTTGTTTTTTTTAGATTTTGGGATGAACTGACCCTTTTTTGTGAGAGAAAAATGATGATCAGCACTGTAGAAGTGGCCACAATGCCACTGTTCAGCCTGAAGCAAATAAAATTTAGGTGGAAAAGGTGTGCCCCCCCCCCCAGTTTGTTTCTGCAGCCGGGTCTGGTGTGAGGGAACGTGGATGTGCACAGCTAGAATTCAAGTCTGAGACTTCTCAGCGAGATCGTCCATACATTCTTTTTCTTCCTGATCTAAGATGGTCCATGGCACACCCACAGCACCTGACTTTAAGTTCTGATGAATCTGCTGTAATTACAGTGTGTCTGAAGGGACAAAATAGCTTGCAATTATTGTGATTAAAAAGTTGACTGCCATAATTTCTGAGGTGTTAATGCTGACAAGCATTTTAATAATTAAAACTTCGCTGCATTTTCTGTAAAAGGCTCTCATATATAAGAAGCTTAACACTTTAGAAAACTCTGTTACAGAAATCTACTCAATAATCAACTGCTTAAACCTCATCACACCTTCAAACAAGTGTAAATATTGACTTTGTGACGTCAGCTATAATGAGCACTGGGGCTTCAAGCTTCATAACGCACACACCGAACTGTATGTGAGATATACGTTTGTAGAAAAGTGTTTCAGCCTCCCTGTCTTCAACCTTGATGGACTATAGAGCTGTCCGTGTGAAGACTGCAGAGCTTTGTGCAAAATGCTTTCACTTCACAATATCAAAAAGTGCAAAAACAGCAAGGTGACCTCGTCCAACACGGCTGTTTGAGCAGAGAGACGCTGCCTCAGAGACGGAGAAAAGAAAGAGAGAGACTGACACACGCGGGGGGCTGCGGTGTAAGAAAGAGGGGGATTAGATGGAGGGGAAAAGCCGAGGGGACGCCTCTGAATCAGGGCCAGTTAGCAGCGCTCGATTTAGCAGCTCAGCAGAGCCGCCGCTCTCTGTGGCGAGCTCCAGCCACACCATTGTTGTTCTGCTTGTTTGTGCCAGCTGAAGTGGCTGCCCGCCGGGAGCGTTATGCAAGGCACCGGCCTTTTGTGGATTAGCTTCTGAACAGATGTGCTCCAGGCTAACGCTATTCACTGCAGAGGTTCAATGGTGGGACAAGCAGAGCACTCCAAATCCAGCAGCACAACAGAATGAGGTCAGCAGAGAGGAGGAGGAGAGGCGGGACGCTTTAAAGACTCTGGAAGTGAACTGGGTTTGATTTGTTTGATCAGGATGATGGAGAGTGGGGGAATCTGAGAGAGTAGAGGCTCTTTTATGCTCTCGTTATGTACGACAACAGACTTGAGCGCTTCAAAACCCATTCATGCTCTGTGATGGAACCATGTTTATAAGGATGAAGCTCTCTGTGCATTAATTTCAGCCTTATTTCTGCATACTCTCACTCTCATCAAACACTGCAATACTACCATAATTATCGGGGCGATGCACACAGCTAAGATCAGAGTTTCTGTTGATTTCATACTCGTGTGATACCGAATGTTTGAGAACAGTCCAACCTGACAGGTGTGCAGGAATGAAGGCAACAAACTGCAAACTTATGCACACTTTTCAAACTGCACATGAAAATTGGCGACATATTGACGATGAGGCACTAACAATGGTTATGTACATTCAAATCAGTGTGCAGGAGTTTGCCTGCTATTTTTCGTAGATGAAAAAAAATCTGCCACCTGGTAGGGGTTTAAGAGTCAGGGGTCAGGGTTTGGTTCAACAGGAAAAAAGCACCAAGAAGTCATGGATGCATATTTCTACTGGGGGTGTAACGGCATTTGTATTCGTCCCGTACAGTCACGGTACAGCCGTTACGGTTCGGAGCACGCAGCAATACAACGAATACGTCTGAGTGAGTATTAAAAGAAAGTCAAGTTCTCACTTCAATCCAGGTGGCGGCAATGAGCCTGAAAGCTGCCAGCAACCGTCATTACAGAAGAAGGAGCAGTTACAAAAACAAACGAAGAAGAGTGATGGGGCGTGTGGGGTTAGAAGAGCCGCCGGCTTCATTTAAATCACCCGTATAGCAATGGTGCTCTGGCTCTGTGAATCTTATTAACTTTACCTTCAGCTATCAGCCTCGGAGGAGTGAGAGAGGGACTCTGCAGCTGTGTCAAAGGTAAAGTTATCCTTAGATTTCACACGGCTTTAACCTCTTTATCCTCCAAGATGGGCTGTGAAAAGTTCTTCCAAACTTTGTAGTAGGTCCCATTGGTTAAAAAAGTAGTCCAATGCTGAATTCCGTGTTGAAATCGGCAAAAAAGATGCTAATTTGCATACTTAATAAGATAACTTGCAGTTGTGTGATGATGCGTTCAAGTTCGCTGGGAAATTTCAGTGTTTAAAGAATGGGTATAAATATGTCATTATATCAATGAAAATAACCTAGTTATTCAAAAATGTATTTATTTATTAATATTTTTAATCATTGAAGAACTTTTGGAGGGAGGGTGCAGCATTATTTATAATTTAAATGTAATTTATTCAGTCTATTTATTTTAATACAATTTAATAAAAAAAATGAAATTCAATTTGATTTATCTGCTTCAATTACCGTATCGAAAACACACCGCACCGTGACTTCAAAACCAAGGTAGGTACTGAACCAAAATTTTTCTGTACCGTTACACCCCTAATTTCTATGTTTGCTGTATTGATTATTTTGAAGTTATATTTCTGTATTTTTTAAGCTGGGGCGATAGTAATGGCATTCTCCTCCAGGATTTTAGTGCGAGTTGTCCCTTTAAGGAGAGCAAGCTCAGGGCACAGACAGGGAAGCTTACAGCACTACAGATGGGCACAGCTGCATCCACCTCAGCATACTGTCAGATATGCTGGAGGCTACCACTACTACTGCCCAGTATCTTATACCAGAGGTTCTCAACCTTTTCAGCCCGCGACCCCCAAAATAAAGGTGCCAGAGACCGGGGACCCCCACCTGAAGGTGGTTGAACACAGCCAAGCACAATCAAGAATAGTCATGTGCAGCCAAGGCCGTCCATAAGGGGGGGAAAATGGGAGAGCTTTCTGGCGCCTAGACAAATGGGGGACCAAGGATGACAGCAAAACCATGGTCCATTGTTAAGTTAAGCTGTGATATCCACATTTCATGTTTTATCTGAAAAAGAAACCCTCTTATCAATAAACAACTATCCTTTTTAATTCATTTGTGTAGTAAAAAGCCTTCTTAAAAATATAAATCCCTTTTGTTAAGGTTTAAAAGTTTGCTAAAACAGGTTAATAATGGTAAAAAATGGTAGAAAAAGTAGTGAGGTTGGATTTTAAAAGTAACAGAAATGGGTTAGAAATGGCATAAATTAGATGAAAATGACAAAAAGGCAAAAACACATTAAAGTGGCACAAATGGGCATAAAATAGTGGTAAAAAGGAGTTAAAAAATGGCTGAAATTGCTTTAAATTGGCAAAAATGGGTGGAATTTTTGTGAAATGGGATGAAAAATTAATATGAACTGGCAAAATGGTCAGCTGTTGGTTAAACAAGCAAAAATGGGTATATCAAATGGTAAAATGGGGTTAAAATGGGACAAAATGGGTGTAAAAAGTGGTTAAAAGGGGTTAATAGTGGCAATTATGGGTCAACAGAGACAACATTAAGCTTAAGTGGCAAGAACTGATTTAGAAGCGGCAAAAACAGGCAGAAAAGTGGTGGAAAAGGTTTAAAACTGAAAAAAAAATAGCTGTTAAATGGTAAAAAAGTGTTAAAATGATGAAAAGGGGTTAAAAAAATTGACAAAATTCGTGTTCAGTGGAAACTGTAATTTAAAAAAAAAATTCATACTTTTTTTAGGGCAACTGGAGACCCACTCTCAGTGTCTTGCGACCCCCATGGGTGTCCTGACCCCAAGGTTGAGAACCACTGAAGTAAAGTAATACCACACTACAGAAGTGATGGACAAACTCTCTTTAACCCCTGCCTCTCTGATCGATCCCGTTCTCACAAACCCAGCAGAAACAAACGATTAAAGTTCAGAGAAGAGGGTTGGTTTATAAAAAGCCCCTCAGCTGCAGCTCTGTGCAGCAGTTGGCTTTATGGATTCTAGTTCATTTTTATCATTTTTTTTTCTTTTCCATCAATGTGTCTGACAGGGTTGCCCGGGCAGCGAGGCCTCCGTGGAGGAGCTTATGAGATTACAGCGTTGAATGGCTGATGCAGAATGAAACAGAGATGTTTTTACAGAGCAAGTCAGAGAGTTAGAGGGAACACGCTACCTTTAATAATGCCGCCGAGTCTCTGCAGGGCTGTTAGAAACACCGTCATGTTTCTGCACATGGGGGACACGATCAGAGCCAGGTGCTGATCTTCAAAGACATGAGGGGGAATGATTCAACACCAGGGAAAACATAAAACCAAGGGCCCAATATGGAGCTGCAAAGGGTCCTTGGTGAGTCTGTCCACGGGTTCTATGGTGGCCCCACCCTGGGGATGGGGCCTATATGGGTCTCATATGAGTTGTCCAGATAGGCCCCATCAAAAAGCCAAAATGGGGCCTATCTGGACAACTCGTTAAGAGCACACCGAACCTGAGGAAGCCTTAACAATGGCTGTTAGCTACAGAGCAGTGATAAAGTGCCCCCCCCTCCTGATTTCTTATTCATTTTAATATATTTCACACTTCATGGATCATCAAACTAATTTTATTTATTAAGGGTATAAATCCACCTGATCCTACCTGGTCCTATGTGGAACAGCCATTCCCCTTAAACCTAATAACTGGTTTTTCCATCCTTGGCAGCAACAACTGGAGCAAGCATTTATGGTAACTGTCAGTGAGTCTTTCACATCACTGTGGAGGAATGTTGTCTCACTCTTCTTTGCAGAATTGTTTTAACTCAGACACACGGGAGGGTTTTCCAGCATGAACGGCCTATTTAAGGTCATACCAGTCAGATTTAAGTCCAGAATTTGACTAGACCACTCCAAAACCTTCATTTAGTTTTAGTGAGGCCTGCAGGTCTTTAGATGTTGTTCTGGGTTCTTCTGGGACCTCCTGGACGAGTCGTCCATGCGCTCTTGGAGTCATTTTGGTAGGCTTGCCACTCCTGGGAAGGTTCAACACTGTTCACAGTTTTCTCCCTTTGTGGGTAACGGCTCACGATGTCTTTGTAGCCCTCTACAGACTGATAGATGTCAGAGACTTTGTTTCTCATCTGTTCTTGAATTTCTTTGGTTGGCACCATGATGTGTTGGAAATCTTTCAGCCTCCTTCACTGTCAGACAAGTTCTATTTAAGGCAGGGGTGTCAAACTCAATCACAGCAGGGGCCAAATTTTGAATTTAGGTATAACCTGAGGGCCTAACAGGGTCAACATTTCCCATAAAGTGTCAACCTCATCTTCACCAGTAACGAATTACAGGGAAAAAACTAAACATTTATGATAAATAATTTTGAGACTAAAAAAATAAGAAATAAAAAAATCATGACTTTTAATGGTTAAAATGCTGGATAAAATCCAAAACTGTGAGCTCTAAATGTCAAAATATGAGATAATATCAAAAATCATGAGTTTAAAAGGTAAAAAAATAAAATAAAAATGTAGAATTTTGTGTTATGACTTGTTCTTTTAATATTTATTTATTTATTTATTTGGCACACTTTACACCTAAAACTTACATGTACTTACATATGTCAAAACTAGGTACAATGTAACCTCACCTGAAAAGGTGAGGTAATATCCATGAGGGATTAAAAGTCAAAGTTAGGAGTTGAAAAGGTCAAAATATGAGAAATAAAACAAAATAAAGAGTTAAAAAGTTGAAAATACGAGATAAATATCAAAATCAAGAGTTTTAAAGGTCAAAATATAAGATAAAACTCTAAAACATTCATTTTAAATGTCAAGTTATGAGGACAAATTAATTATGAGTTTTAAGCTCAAGATATGAGAAAAATGCTTAGATTTTAAATAAAAAATGTCAATATTTGGGATTTGAAGTCAAAGTTAGAAGTTGAAAATGTAAAAATATGTCTTCAAAATTAAACTTTGAATCTAGATGGGATAAAAAAGTCTAAGTTATGATTTGAAAATGTCAAAGCCATAACTTTAAGTCTTAACTGTTAGATGCAAAATTGAAAATATAAAATGAAAACACAAATTTTTTTTCCCCACATTCCTGATTTTTCTCAAATTATTTCAACTCTTTACTATTTCTAATTCTTATGACTTTAAAATGATATTTTCAATCATCAAGTTTACATTTTTATACAGGAGGAAGTGTGCAGACCTCATACTAGAGGGCCAGTTAGAATAAAAAATATGATTTGACATGGTGGGCCGGGTATAACTGTGCCACGGGCCAGATTTGGCCCCTGGGCCTTGAGTTTGAAACCCCTGATTTAAGGGATTTCTGGATTCAGCAGGTCTGGCAGTAGTCAGGTCTGGGTGTGGACAGTCAAACTAAACTCAGCTTTATAAAAATAAAGTGGTCAATCACAGTTAATTCATGATCTAACGAGGCGGTGCAGTGACGTTTTCACATAGAGCCAGGTAGGTTTGGATGGCTTTTGTCTCTTAATAAATAAAATAATCATTTAAAAACTGACTTTTGTATTTACTCAGGTAATCTGTGTCTAATGTTAAAATGAGTTTGATGATCTGAAACATTAAAATGTGACAAAAAAGGGGGAAAGAAGAAATCAGGAAGAGGACAAATACTTTTCACTGCATGTCTGTTGTCTGTTAGTCGGAGTTTTACATGAGACCAACATTTTCATCACGGCTGAAGCTGCTCTCGGACAAAAATCAATACCCCACACACGAGCAGGAGCTCGTTTGTGTGTCGACGGAGCGTGACTCATTAGGACTGAGACAGCGGCGTGCAGAGACGATATAATGACCCGTCACCAGCTACAAGCTGAGGCCTGCATCTTTGTGCCAACACTCTAATGATATCTGATGATATATGATAACACAGCACCAGGATATCACATTAACCAGGAAATCAATAAACGGTGAGCTCTTTAAGGACTTAAAACCAGGCACAGTGGACGTTTGGATCCTGTCTGCGTTCACAGAGAGACAGCAGAGTACTTGGACCGACCCAGGAGTGTTAATTGTTCTGGAAAGTGCCAAAAAAGCGTCTGGCATCCCTCGTTTCATCGACTGTCTAACACGTCTGCTGGGAACTGAGTAACAGTTTAACTGCCCACAGGAAAAACCAACATTACCTGGTTTTAAAGCAAAAATAAGCTGCATGAGCAATAATTCAGCTGCTGATAGCGAAGACCTTAGGTCTGACTGTGGCTGAGCAGTACGTGGACGTCTGTTGCATCTTGCACCTATCTTTAAATACCGTCAGTGATTTCTACGAGCATCTCCTCCTCACATGACTGACTGACAGCTCAGACAATGTTGCTAAGCAACAGCAGACGCCTCATACAGCATCAGGGAAATTCAATCAGAGCTGCAGGAGAGGAAGCAGCACGGAGTTTGTTGATTTTTCAGCACAGGACTCACTCTGTTTGCTTCTTTATTTATGCACTTTTAACATTCTGTTGATGACTGCACGGTGAAAAACTCAGATGCAGACTTCTTTCCTTTACAAAGTACCACTTAACAGTCATATGAAGGCAAACATCTCAAAATTCAGCTTCTTGAGACATGAACCAAGTCAGGATGAGGACTCTCAGCTCGTTAGCATACATGGGTCTACTTTTGGAAAAAGTAGGTAATTGCCTCGAGTTCTAAGGGTCCCAAGAGGAAACGGTCATTATAGATGGGACAGGGCCACGTATGGCACTTATCAGACATATCAGTTTATTTTACAATGGAAAACAGAGTGATTTATTCTTTTAATTATCAAAACTTTCAGGCAAATTCCCTCACCACCTACCAGTTCCACCTTTATCTAAATGTTGCTGACATGTTTCTGCAATTTAGACATTACTCTTTACAGCAGTTCAAATTTGACACCACTTAGCTGTAAATCACTGGGAACTGTTTTTGGTCCATATTGCCCAGCCGTAGATTTGGCTGCCTAGCCGGCCATTCGCCATTCTCCAGGCCTCCTACTCGTCTTTCCCTGGGCCTCCAAATGTTGAAAACCTGTTGGTTAGATGTGATGTCTGAAGACAAAGCTGACACTCAGAGACAGAAGGACTAAAATAAGACTTGATGAAGTAGACGGGGAGTCACGGCTCTGTCAGAGGAGGGAAATCCTGCAGATAAAACGACGGAGAGCTCAGACGATGAAGTGGAACAAGAGGAGACACTGCAAGATGTCTCTGTATCATATCTGTAACGGGGACAGAGGCAGAGTTTGATTTGATTTGGCAGAATTAATCCAGTCTGAGGCTCATGATGTAATGTACGAGGAGCAGGGGTTCCTCTCTGACATCCGCGATGGCACACCTCCTAAAACCACTCTCAGAACAAAGGAGAGACTACATGGCTGATATTATTGTGTTTTTAGATTATTCCTTAAGGGCTTTCTGTCTTTATTTTGACAGGAGAGCTGGAGATTGACCAATGCACTAAACTGGCACCCAGATATAGTGTTTTTAACTTGTGCATGCATTGTTGTTCTTATCAGCACATTTTGGCTGTGCCACTGCAGCGTCGCCCTGCAGCACCGTGATGTTAAATAAGTCCACCACTGCTAACCAGCTCTCCAGAAAGTAGCTTCATACATTCTGGTATTTTAGGATTTATTGCATGCCATGAAGAGTCTCTATAAGCTGTATGTATCAGGACTGAAGCGGTCAGCACTTCTACAGGAAAATATAGAAGCTTTTTCATATTATAGCCCTAATTTAAATGTCTACAAACCTCTTTAACCCCTCCAAAGTTTAATTCCTTCTTTAAAAACCTCCTATCACTGGCTGTGTTTGGGGTCATGGTATGAGCACCAACACATCCTGATGCGTTAACAATCCCAGCGGTAACACCAATAGAAGTAAATGGTCTTCAGGGGCTATCTGACCTGATGGTGGTCCTGGATAAAAGGCCAAGAGGTCACTGAAATCAATGCAACTCATCTTCTTAGAGAGGATAGTGCAGATGCTTAGGATTCACCTATAAAGCAGAGATGTTGATTTTGGTTCTACTTAGAAGGAGATATTTAAAACAGGCAGAAAATGACCCTTTTACTGATTATTAAACCCAATATGTCACCTTTGACTCCGCATGCCCACCATGAATGAACAATCCTCTTCACTGCTCAGTTTAAGACAAAAGTGTTTAAGACAATGCATGCACAAGTGTTTGAGATGACTGCATGCCAGCACACTCATGCAGACTGAAGCAGATACCTTTTATATTTTGCACACATGGCTCATCATGGAGGTTTTTAAATCTGTGTAAACAGGATTCTACTCACAGCCCTATCACCAGCTTCAGCACTGTACACCAGGCCTAGTGAAAGTCAGTGTCTGTGCTGACAGTGCTGAGAGGCTGCAGGTTTCTGCGTCAGGGATAAAGCCGCAGTCGTGGTCGGCATGCTTCAAACTTTGAGTTTGCACGCTGCACAAACTCTAGACACAGTCTCATAAACGGTGGCTTTAGTTTTAGGATGAGGTGGAAAGGTGAGTGAAGATGTGGAGCAAAGGTGCAGAGTTTATGAATGCCACGATCTGCAAAGAGCTGGCTGAAGACGCAGTCTCACGGTCAGACTGTGACGCTTTTGGGTTGCACGTTCCACATCCATGACATGTGACTTTAGGGGTTGTGTGTTTGGCATGCAGAAGGCCACAAAGGGTGCCGGTCACCACAACAGGATGATGGGAAGAACAATCAGCCACTTTCATTAAGGGCCAATCAGATGAACAAAACACCAGGGCTGTAGTCAACCAAAGAAAATCTTGGTCGCCCAAAATGATACCCACACACCAACCAATCAACTGGTCGTGCAGGTAAAAAAGTAAAAAATAAAACAGCTTAATCCATGACAGGCTCCTTATTGCACCCTCTGGTGGTCTGGATGACCTTAAAAACTGACATAACAAGCTTTATGAGGCACTATTGTTTATCTTTATCCACATGTTGTACTAAAATAACAGCTGATTCTGAGACGATCAGCGTGCACCGACCTTTAATCATATCATTTCTGTGATCACGCCTACAAAATATCCCAAGACCAGTCTTACTGACTGGAAATGAGTAAATATGAACTAAAATTGGCAAAAAGCAGCAAAAAGGTGGGGGAAATGAGTGGAAAGTAGGGCTGGGTATTGTTAGGAACCTCATGATTCAATTCGACTTTGATTCTTTAGGTTGCAGTTCGATTCGATTCGATATTGATTTAAATGCTTCAATGTCGATTCAGTAAGAAGTAGAAATACACAAATAACCTGTTGACAATTTTTTAATAATTATTTTCACGCCCATGTGAACATATTTGGTAAGTCACCTCACATTTTTGAGCAACAAAACATCTGAAAATAGAAATTTGCACAATAATAACTTATTGTGCATAGGGAGTACAAAAGAAAAAAACATGTCAGTTCTGTATAAACACTGTAAAAGTAAAGTGCATGTAAACTTAAATAATATTTCTGTCCTCTTGGAAATTGTGATAAACCTCACATGGTTATGGTTGGTTGTTGTTTGGTCGAGTGCGGTCTCCATCCATACAACGCGAATCACACACACAGTGACCCCCACTGGCCAGGAGGTGAATCGATTCAGAGGATTTGCTGAATGGATATTGAATTGGGGGGGGAAATATTGCGATGCATCGATTTATCGATATTTTTACCCACCCCTAGTGAAAAGTAACTAAAATTGGCAAAAAGCAGCAAAAAGGTGGGGGAAATGAGTAAAAAATGAACTAAAATTGGCAAAAAGCAGCAAAAATATGGCAAAAATGTGTTTAAAGTAACTAAAATTGACAAAAAGCAGCAAAAAGATGGGGGGAAATGAGTGAAAAGTAACCAAAATTGGCAAACCAATGACAGCATACCGACCAACCACCCGACCAGTGGAATGAAAGGTGTCAGCACCTAGAAAACAGCTGAGTTAGAAGGTGTGCGCTGCTCCAAGGAGTGAACTATACAACTACGCTGAGCATGCAGCTGTTGTTGGTCAGTCCAGGAGTCTCTACTAAAAATCAAACTCAGGCTGAAGATGAAAACATCTTTTTAACCAAACAATCCCTCAGTGTGGTTCTCTGCTCCTCTTGTAATAAAGAAAAGTCGTCGAGCTCAGATCAAACTGCTGCTACAGCTGCGCCCATGCTCACTGCTTCACCGGACGCCATTGTTTACAAGCTTGAAGTCACTTCAGCTAAACCACACACATCACTAGCGCCGGATGCTGATTGGTGTCTGGAGCTGTTATTTAATCTACCAAAGAGAGAGTGAATCCCATAGGAGCTGTGTTTATTGAGGGTTTAAATTCAGCTCAAAGCTTTCTTCATTGAACACCTTGCATAAACGTCTATTTCCTGCCTCTTCCTCGTCTCCTGCAGCCTGAAATCAATCCAGACTCAGGTGCCTTCAGTGCTTCACTCCCTGGAGAGAGATTCCCCCTCTGGACAGTGAGAACTTTACTCAGCACAGAGGTAAAGATATGGAGCGGCAGAGCTGAAGTTGCGTAACAAACTGCGTAGATGTGTCAGAAATAAAAGCGTGATTCCTCTCAGAGTCCATTTTTTCCATCAGCTGGAACAGAAAGCTGTCTGGCATCGACTCTCAGGCCCACACAGCTCACGGCGCTCACTACCACGTGTAATGAGAAATCAATCCAACCGGTCTTAAAGGCTGACAGCTTGGAGCAATGACTCCTGGGAAATCAGGGAGTCCTCTGTAGGTAAAGAGATGGAGGATGATGACCTGTAGCCGGGTGGGGTCGGATTAGATGGCTCTTTACGTTTATAACATTATGTAATCAGAGGAGATGGAAGTGTAGTCCTACAGCTGATGTGTGGTCGGCGTTTCCTTTTAAAGATCCATCATTGAACGCCAGCATTTAATGTAGTCCAGCTCCAGTATCAAACATTCACTACAGCTGTGTGCATGCATGCTAAACGGCTTCTTCCAGATTTAAATCTTTTAAAGTCTTTAAATTACTCATTTCAGTGATGCATTGTGGAGAGACATGGATTATTCTGCATCGATGCTGTGACAGAACTTTATCGATTATTGCATAAAGACCAAGGCTTGCAGACGTTCCAGGCATGACTGGACCTAAATAATGTATCTATGTTCATAGACGATGTATAGGTATTTATGTAGACACTGATGTCTAAAGCACTCTCTGAATAATAAATATGATGCATCTTTATCTGTCTGCAGTGATACTGAAAATAAGAAATAAGACTCAATTATGGAAAAAATCACGCTCAGGATCATCTGAGGAAAAAGCAAACACTTAACATTAATAAGTGCAAGATATGAAAATGTTTAAAATGAGTTATCTATCAGTATCAGATATCAGCTCTGTGGACAGACATCAGCTAATATAATGGCATAAACAGAAATCAGCCTGTTTGACAGATAAAGATATTAACGACCAAACTGTCCAGCTGAAAAATACGCCAATTACCAAAAAAGTACATAGTGAACAAGAGCGAACAACCCACTTCCTGTTTGGTGCTGTGGGTCATTTATCCATATAACACAGCACGTGGCTAATTTAGAGGGTAAATATTTACCTGATTAATGAGGATAATGTCAAACAAAACTTATTTCAGCGAGTTTAGAGCTACTGAAAACTCCAAATCAACGGTATGAAAGGATTTTTGGTTGGTCATCGATGAGAGTAATATGGAAAACACCCAAGGGAGCTGCAGACAGCTGAGCATTTTTACCCCCAACTTCTTGCCAATTTTAGTTTTTTTTTACTAATTTTTCACTCATTTTTGCCAATTTAGTCATTTTTCACTCATTTTCCCCCACATTGCTGCTCTTTGACAATTTTAGTCACTTTTCACTAAATTTTCCCCGAAATTTTGCTGCTTTTTGCCAATTTTAGTCATTTTTCACTCACTTCCCCCCTTCCTTTTCTGCTGCTTTTTGCCAATTTTAGTCACTTTTCACTAAATTTTTACCACATTCTTGCCAATTTTTTTTTCTTTTTTACCAGTATTGCTACCTGTAAGTCATTATTTGTCATGTCTCACCCATTTCGGCCACTTTTTCCTCCACATTTTTTGTCACTTTTCACTCAGATTTTGCCATTTTCTGCCTATTTTACCCCGTTCACACATTTTTTGCCACTTTCTTTGCAGCTTTTTGACCTTTTTTGTCAGCTTTAACTTATTTTTATTGCCACTTTCACCCCCTTAGATTATTTGTAAGGTATTTTTCAACAGTTTTTCTCTTTGGTTGAGCGGGGTTGAGTAACAGTTCTATAATGTGGATCTGCCCACATCTTTGCATATTTTATACCAATGATCATGTCTAGTCAGTCTTGCACCCTTAGCACATCATGCAATCAGAGCGCACAGAACTACAAAAAAAACCCTTGTACATATTTGGATCTTAATTTTTTAATACTTTATTCAGTTTTTTTTAATTTAATATTTAATTCCTGCACACAGAGCAAAGCTAACTGGAGTCCCTCCACTTCACAGCCTTTACCAGAGCCTTTCAATCTAAGGGTAAAGGATCTCAGTAGAAACCCTAGTATTTAGTTATTCTTTAATATCATGCCACCAAAGACTAAAATCAAAGCTGTTATAACTAGAAAAGGATAGTAATGGAATGTTTTCTCCCTCTACCACGTGGTCGGGTTGTGTTGGTTTTTCACGCCTAGGTAAACACCAACAATCCAATCTAATTAAACGACTGAAATTAAATGAGGGAGTAATTAAAATCTACAGCTAAGGAGAGAGCAGGTGTGAGAGCTGCAGCATCATAATCAAACATTATCTCACAGCAAACACCTCACGCTTTGTTTTATCACTGAGGATAGTCAGCACCCTCACTCGGCTACACAACAACAAAGAATTCCACTCATCGGCATGGCAACAGCATCATCAGAGACCTGAGAGTGAAGCGAGCGGCTGGGAGAGAAGAGACAAACGGAGTGTGATAATCCGGGAGTCTGTGTTGGACGATGAACAGGAAACATGTTGCTTTCTGACCTTCAGCGTCTGCAGAGCTGGAAGTAAAAAGTGAGAATTTTTCCACCCTGCAGAGCGCTCCATCCCTCCCTCCATGAAGACCTTCGAGCCTCACGTGGGAGTCGGCAGCACCACAACAAGTCATCACAGTTTGTTCTTTACACCAGCAGCTGAATAAGAGGATTATTCCACACAAACATGGCCGCTGTGAGAGCAGGGAGCAGGGTCGGGTCCTCTCTAAAGGTGAATATTTACCTTTGGATGTTCCACTCTTCTTCATGTACAAAAATATAAGAGAAGAGATTATTTTTCCTTTAACACAACTAAAAAATCAGAGGTCAACTACCACAGATGGAGTCACGGCAGCAGGGAACACTTCAGGAGAACAGTGCCAAATTCAGGTCTGTTTTTGCCCAGCAACATCAGCGAAGGCCTGATCATCTGATCAGATGTTCCTGTGGTGATTTTACCGCCATAATCTGCTAAAAGACCAGCGCCGATTTCATAAATATCAGGGGTGATCAATATGTGTGATTAGTTTTGGGTATTGTTAGGGTTTTTCTGATCGCTGTGCTAATTTGGTATTTTAACAGTTCTGATACTTCCGAATGAAAAAAGTGTGTTAAAAGTTGATGAGTGAATAAATGGTCCACTAATGCACCATTCAGCCTAAAAACGCCACATGTGCCCATAACAGCAGCAGATGTGTTGAATGTTAAAACCAGACAAACTCAAAGTCCATGCTGATGTGAGAGAAAATACTAAAAATATAACAACAGCAATGACGGACAGAGGTCTGACAAGTTCTTGCAGAATGGCACACACCCTCCAGCTGGCTGTGCACGATGATGTTTGCAGCCAGTGCTGCATGTTTAGTACGGCTGCATTCAGCCAGAATAGTGGAATACTTCAAACATTCTCCTCTTGCCTACCTGCGCCTGCAGGTTGTGCAGGTGCTGCTGGTAATAAAGCCAAAAAGACTCCGCAGGACGGCTCGACCTGGTGAAATGGTACGTTTAACATGATACAAAGCCTAAATCCAAAAATACTTTATCATCAGAGCTAAGTTGTTTTTTACTTCCCATAATTCATCACTGGTGAAAATGAGGTTGACAGTTTTTGGTTAAATGTTGACCCTGTTTGGCCCTCAGGTTAGACCTAAATCCAGATTCTGGTCCCCCTGAGATTGAGATTGACACCCTGGATATAGGGCTGGGCAATATATCGAGTATACTCAATGTATCCCGGCTTTTGCCACCCACGATGTATAAAATGACTATATCACAAATATCCGAGTATAAATTATGTGGAAGTTTTGAGCCGCCAGCGTGCATTTCTCGCTGGAGTTTCGCTTCTCCCATTGTCCCTGAACCCATCTCTCACAGCAAAGAGCTCACTCTCTCTCCTGCGTACATCCAGAAAACTCCTCTGCACATGCACATCAGCGGCGAGACGCAAGGAAAGAGGAAGGTAAACAGCAGCGTGGCTTGTCAGCGGGGAATTAGCTGACTTTAGGGACAGAAACAGCACTGGATCTGCAGCGTTGAGCAGTCATTCAACTTTGAAAAGGTAGAGGTTGAACTCACGCGGTATTTGTTAAAATACGCCACAAGATGTCTCAGAGACAACGGCAGCAGTAACACAACACGTCGCTAAAGACATGAGCCCAGTGTTGTTGAAAAGACACTTTACCCAGAATACGAGATTTGCCTGGGCGCGAGCATTTTGCTGAAAACTCCCTGCCAGAGTCATACACATCAGAGAAAAGACGGCCCAGCAGTGGATCCACTTCTCCACAACTACGGAGCCTTATCTCAGCCTTACAGGTCAAAACACCGACAACGAGAAGTTAAAATGTTCCTGCCTCCAGACAAGCTTGTTTTCCCCCATGATCACACAGGAGAGCTTCTTGAATAAGGTCTAAAGACGCTCTCATGACATCAGCACAGATAACGGACTAATATAATCACATCTGTGAGCCTGAATGGAGGACTAGACTGCAGGGTTTTGGCCATTTACTGCAAGCAGGACTGGTGAGTTTTGTGTAGGTTTGCTTCATGCTTAAAGGGATACTTCAACATTTTGGCAAATTCGTCCATTGCCATAATTTTGTTAGTCTTAGTAATAGGTTCGTTACCTTTAGTTGTCGGTGCAAGGTGTTTTTAGATCGGCGCTGCCGAGTTCAGACCCGCTGTGCCAACTCAATGTAAGCAGACGGTGTTCCAGCTTTCCCTCATCAAACTCATCAAATACACAATCCAACAACTCCAAAACGCTCTCATGGACAAGCTGCGACCTGCATATTCACCACAGTATGAAATAATAACGTATAATTGTGTAATACTACAACACATGAAGCAAATACTCTGAACTATTTCTTGAGTAAACCACTGGGCGGAGTGACACAGTGCAGCAGCCATGTCTGGAGTGTAGTTCCGGCTTTGCATTTAGCTTTAAAACATCTCCGTCTCGTAATGTTCCATGATTATTCATAGCGTGGTGAATGTGCAGGTCACAACTTGTCCATGAGAGCGTTTTGGAGTTGTTGGATTGTGTATTTGATGAGTTTGATGAGGGAAAGCCGGAACACCGTCTGCTTACATTGAGTTGGCAAAGCAGGTCCAAATTCGGCAGCGCCGATCTAAAAATAGCTTGCACCAACAACTAAAGGTAACAAACCTATTACTAAGACTTTAGTAATTATGGTAATGGACGAATTTGCCAAAATGTTGAAGTATCCCTTTAATGAGGAAAATAATCATTTTATAATCATCATTAGTAAACATAACACAGAAAATATTTAAGGACTTTCCATACACTGTAAAAGACAGAGAATTTCATGATTTATGTATTTTTGATTTATTAGTAAAAGACTAAATGAAGTCCTTTTCAAAATAAAACTGCTAAATTTGACTTTATATTGATTTTTACTTTCTGCAAACAATTTTGTTAAAAATCCAATAGATCAGTCCATTTTTATCACCAAACTAGTGTCATTTGGGGCTGAATTAAACATTATACAGCTGCTGAGAGGACATTTCAAAATACTGCGATACATATCGTGTATCAGGATATAGCAAAAATACATCAGGACATCAATTTTAGGCCATATCGCCCAGCCCCACCTGGATATCAAGTGAGCCAAGAGTGAGCCTCATCCTGTTCTGTAAACTTTGTAGACAACATTAGAGAAAATATAGGAAGAAGAATGGAATGTGCTTGAATTTAATGGCTGTGATTGGCTTATATGTGCATTTATGTGTGAATGGTGATGAGTTGGGGGGCTTTAGAACATTTTCATCTGGGACCACTGGCCCAGTGAGCTCTTAAACGGAGCAGCGGCCATGTCTGATGTCCGTCTGTGAGTCAGCAGCAGAGGAGTCGTCTCAGCACATCCGTCACTCTTCATCCTCCTCGTGTCTGATGGCCTGCAGGCCGTCAGCCGCCCGTTCTCAGTGAAACAGACACACATGTCCGCTGTCGTCTGTTGTTAATGCTAATGAGACGAGCTGGATCCTAAAACGGCCGACACACCTCAGAGTCGCCCTCTCCTCTCTGACTCCAGAAATAGCTCCAGTGTTTTTTTACAGCGAGGCCTCCCTGCTGCACTGCAGCACACCCACATCTCCTCTCTGCTGATCTCACAGCAGCTGAAGACGTTAGCATTGATCCCAATGCGGAAGCTAACCAGCTCTGAGAGGATGCGTTTGATTGAGGAAAACTGATGTCATTTCTTATCAATAGTCGGCTGAGTGAGCTGTCCGCAGTCAGGAACACTCGGGAAGATCTGAGCTCTGCTCTTAAACACTGTAGAGGAGGTTTTCTGCATTTAGACCAAGAAAATCCCCAGAAATACCACCAATATTTGGTGCACAGGATTTCTGCTGTTGTTGCCTGTGTGTAAATACATCTGAAATTCTCCATTTTGTTACTCACAAACTTTAATTGAAGAGTTTATCAAATAAAATTATAGCCAAATAGTTCAAGACTCATTTGAGACTCAAGCTTTTGATTGGGATGCATCTTCCTTTAAAATTATAAAAGAATTCTGAAACATAAAGCATAGAGTTGGAGAAAATGCAGGTGACTTGTTGATTCATGGCAAACACACGAGTGTTTGTTCAGCATTTCCTGTAAAACAAACCACAACACACTGACAGGGAGGAGAGCTGAGTAGAAATCAATCAGTGTTTGGCCGTGTGAGATTTCTGGTCCTGAGAGCGGAGACTCTAAATGTTGGTGTTAGTGTGTGGTATGCTCTGTTGGTCATTTTCTTCGCAACCACACAATAAAAACAGTTAAATCTGTCATTATGTGCTGTCTCTGACATTCTCAAACCATCCAGGTTTATCTGTCCTTATGAAATAATCAACCATGAGCCAAAGTGTCTCTGTGAGCCCCAGTGAAAATGCTCAGTGGTGAAGTCTGTAGGGAGGTAATCTAGAAGAATCTGGGAGAATATTTTTCACTTTTTTTATTTTACCTTTCAGTCAGACAAACCGCCTAAAGACAAACCCAGTACTGAAGCAAACACGGGCTAAGAAAGGCAAAAAGAGGCCAAAAAAAGGTAAGGAGTGGCAACAGTGGCTTAAAAAGGGCAAAAATATGCAAAAAGGGGAAAATGTGTGGAAAAAACATGGTGAAAAACAGTTTAAAAATGGCAAAAACGGGTAAAAAGTGGCAACAATTAACCTCGCAAAGCAGATGGATACATCCATTTCCTTGCTTCTCACTGGTGAATCCATATTGCAAAACTCCCGTCTGAACCGTTTGGGCCCGGTTAGAAAGTGACAGGACCAAACAGCAACGAGGGGCGGTACTTTCAGGCATGGCGAAGTCGTGACGTAAACAAGCAGCAACAAGAGGCCGGTGCTGTCTCAGCAGTGAGTTGTTTTCTTTTCAAAAAACACAAAATTCGTGTACTGACAGTCGCCATGGTTCATGTTATGCAGTTCTCTATGAAGTTTACTCCTCGGTAGCGGCTACGTCACGTGTTTTGTTGCTCTGATTGGCCCGTAAAGATATGACAGATAGAACGATCATCCAATCACCCTCTGAGTTTTTTTTCAAAGGCTCTTCCCTTTCCCAAATGTTGTATATGAGAGCTTTACCAGATGAATGTATGAAACAAATCCATCTGGCATGTCAGGTTAGGCCACAGTGGATTACAGAGGCAAAAATATGCAAAAAAGGGCAAAGTGGATTAAAAGTGATATAAAATAGGTGGGAAAAATGTGGTGAAAGTCACTGCAGAGTGGCAAAAAATTGTTTAAATGTGGCATACAAAAGGGATAACAGCTGCAGAAATGGGCTAAAAATAGGGGTAAAAATGGCAAAATGGGTTAGAAGTAGCAACACTGGGTTACACAGGCAAAAATATGCAGAAAGGGGCAAAATTGATTAAAAGTGACAAAAAATGTCTGGAAAAGTGTGGTGAAAAGAGGTAGCAGAGTCTCAAAAATGGGTTTAATGTGGCTTAGATTGGTCAAAAATTTAAAAAAAGGGTTAAAAGATGCAAAAATTGGCTAAGAAATGAAAAAAAGGGGTTAAAGGTGGAAAAAAATGGGTAACAGGCAAAAATATGGAGGAAAAGAGTGGCAAAAATGGGTTAGAAGTTGCAACAATGGACACAGAACCAAAAATATGCAATAAGTGGAAAAAAAATGATTAAAAGTGGTAAAAATTAGCATCTGACATTGTGAAAAGGGGTTCAAAAGTGGCAAAAAGTGGCAAATTTGGTTAGAAGAGGCAAAAAAATCTTTAAAAATGTACCAAAATGGATGGAAACAGTGATGAAAAGGGGCCTAAAAGTGGCGTGAAGAACTAATTTGAGCATTGAGCATCTGAAATAATCACTCATGAGTCAAAGTGTCTCTGAGTGAAAATGCTCAGTGGTGAATTCTTTAGGGAGGTAATCTAGGAGTGACTGGGAGAATTTTCTCTCCTGTTGTTTGTTCCACCTTTCAGTCAGACATGTTGTCTAAAGACAAACCCACTGCTGTCTGAGCAGAGTGCCGGTGTCACCCACAATGCATCATTCTGCTCCGTATAGAAACCACCATGTGTTAAAGAGGGACAATGGAGCTACAGTCAAAGCTGGACGACAAGGAGAGCATTTACAGCTGCAGAGACACGTTAGCTCTGGGCTACAGCTGAGGAGAGATGCATTTAAAATCAGGAGTTTTTAGATCCTGAGACCAACTGAGACACGGCCTAAATGTACCACCATATTACTTTTCTGCAGCATCGCCCAGCTCTACAGTGATGTAGCACTATAGACAGCTTAAAATAACAAATGAGGGAAAGCTAGGTTGTAAACCCAGGACTGTATGTTGATTTTTCCCTAATGAACCGAGCCTGTATGAAACCATGACCACAAAACTGAGATACAAACCCTAAATGACCTCTGTGAACTGTTGCACCCCTACTCAGTTCAAATGAAGATTTTAACTAAGCTGCACATTTCAACAGGAAGCTCTCATTCCAGCAAAGCTTCAGACAAAAATAGGATGTACAACCTTTAAAGGTATAGTTTAGTCCTTAACTGGTGATCTGAGTGCATTCTAAAAACGTCTGCATACTCTGTAAATGTTGTTGATTCTCTATCTAATCCAGGCTGAATCTTTCTTTTCACCACACAGACTCAGAAACACAGCAGGATGAGAAAAGTTAAACTCAAACATGTTTTCCTGCTGGTGGATCTATAACTGATAAAATAAACATGTTTCCAGGGAGTTGACCTGATATGAACCAACGCCAAACTGACACCTCACTCAGAGAGGAAACAGAAGATTTCATCAACAGTGAGTCATGATAACTGCCATCACTCTCAGTGACTCTGATTCAGATGTTTGAGGCTATTTTATTAATCTAGACCACATCAGCTGATCACTGATGACGGATCATTACTGTAAGAGGATAAAAAAAGAAACACATCAGGCTGAGGGAGTAAACTTCTGAGATAACACAACCATTAACAACAAGAGAGCAAACTATAACTAACAGTCTGAATGAATAACCTCAGGAGCTTACTGAGAGTTTAACTGGATCTATACAGTTTATATAATCCCAGTCAAGCCAAGGCCAGTATCCAGTGTGTGCACAGCCTGTACCCATGGGTGCAGATAAGGGGGGATAAAGGGGAGAGTTTTCTGGGGCCCAGCCAATGGGGGGGCCATGGAGGACAGGGAAATCATGGTCCATTGTTAAGTTAGTCTGTGATAATCATATTTTATATTCAACCTAAATAATAACCTCTCCTATCAAAGACATAGAAATAAATTTATCTATTTATGTTGGAATGCAGTTTGACCATTTTTCAAAACATAAAGCTCTTTTCTTAAAACAGAATTACATTTTTTGTTTATGTTAAAATTAAATTAAACCATATAAACTATACCTGCCTGTTCCTCAGACATGAGTGCAGTCAGGCTGAGAGCAGTACTGGCTCTGACACCGCCCAGGTCAACAGGGTCAGCTTCAGGTGTTGGGGAGCCTAAAGACTAGAACAAGACCTTCATGGATGGGGCCAGAGATCAGGAAACTGTTGGAATGAGACTGTGAGCAACCCCAGAGAAAGAGGACTTCCACAAACCCTAAAACTGTGAAAGTCACATGTTCATGATATTGCATTTCCTGTGCAGTGATGTCACTCAGTGGGACGTTATAAACACTCCTCCTTTACTGTGACAGACAGCAGTGAGTTTAATACACTCATCTCTCTCTCTCTGATGTTCTGACACGTGTGACCTTCTTTGTGATATGAGCTAAGCTCCAACAGCTGGAGGCAGACCAGCACACACCCAGACATCACTCCACTCACATGCTAACGGCTAACCGCTAACCATTAACAGTAGGAGCAGAAAGAAACAATGTAAGCTGTCCTCATATCACGCTGGCATTTGTTGATATAATTCTCTAAATAAAAACGTTAACAACATAAAGAAGTCAATAAAAATCAATAAATATCAGAACTTCATTGATACCTCAGCTGTGCTTTCCTCCCTTAAAGCTTCTGCATATCTAAACGTGATGTAGACGGGGCGCTGATGTTACACACAGCTGCAGACTCAGTCTTTCATTCTACCTGCGGCAGCTTTGCTTCAAATCATAACCAGGATTCGTGGCTGTGTAAGCTGACAACACGGCAAACCTTACAGACAGAATCCTGACTAGAAATTCTGTGTATCAAAAATATATGGGGAAAGAATCTTGGTTGTACCGGTAAGTAACCTGTAAATTAGTCCTAAAGACTCTTACAGGGATCGGGCAGATCTATTTTCAGAAATTTGATGGCAATTTAGCCGTAAATGCCTCACGCCAACGTTTATGGTGTAATTGAGGCCAGAGAGTGTAAAAAGCAAATGGATCTTCATCACTGTCAGGCAGATGTTAAAAGAGAGTGAAAAGGCGTAAAGGTGTGGCGTTCAGAAGGTGTCTTTGTTGGATCTGTAACTTCTAAGTGTGGACGTCTGTGCTGATTCTCCTATAAACTGTGCATTGCTCCTTTAACATCACAGAGGGAGTGTTTGGCTCCACAGATCGATGTGTATCTGCTGAATAATGGACGCCAGCGTGAAGAAGAACGGAGGTGTTAAAGCAAGCAGCTGTTCTGTGAGCTGCTCGACTCTCTGCTGTCGGTGTCCAGGGATCCTGTTGTGTTTTCATCCTCATGGGGCTCCGTTTGTGTGCAGTGATTAATTCCTGTTAGTGCATTACATAACACTATTGTTACACATGCAGCTGATGTACTGGTCCCACTTTATGTGCTGCACGCAACAGTGAGTTAAAGCTGCACGCTGCCCTGATCACATGTGATTAGTAGATGATTTCTTTAATGTCCAATTGTTCTCAGGCGTTTTCACAGTGGAGCAAACTATGTGATATTAAATTCAATGATGCAGCTTTAATCCAAGTGTCATCTACAAACACAGAGCCTGTTTTTATCATGTGTAGCACAAAACTTTTTCAGGTGATTTATCAATGACTGTGTTTTCACAGACTGTAGTATCCTGGTTTCTCAATCAATCAAACTTTATTTGTATAGCACCTTTCAAACAAATTCAACAGCAGTTCAAAGTGCTTTACAGGATTTTATAAAAAGTGATTGACAGAAAGGTAAAAAGGCTTAGAGAGTTTGTAATTATCCTGTTTTTTGTTTGTGCATGTAGCAGTGCTGCACACTCTGGTAATGAAGTGTGGTCGCCATCATACTGGGCAATACTGTGATTTGAAATTGTAGTATAATAAATAAATAATAGTATCATGAGTCTACCTGCCTGGTTATCAAGGAATATGCAGAGAGTAATGATGGTTTTGAAGGGTGTATTTCTAAACTCAAAACATGCCAACATTAAGTAGCATGCAAAAAATATGCCCCCCCCCCCCCCCCACACACACACACAAAACAAGCAAGTGCATGTGGAACTATTGTGCAGGCATTAAAACTTTTAAGTTCTACTTAATAATAAAATTATCACAGCCCTTTATGCAATGATGCAACAGCACACCCTGACATCACTGCTGTAACTGCAGAGACATGAAGTGTGCAGCACTAGCATGTAAACAGAGACCAAGCTTGATCTATACACTCATGTTTTCAGGAAAGATTTTATTCTGAAGTTGTTTCTGGGACAGTTATTAGTGGATGAAGCCACTTTTGCTTGCTTAACTCTTTTGTTGAGTCTCTGCTCAACTTTCTTAATGATTAATAATAATAATTATCATATTAGCCTCATATTCATATCAGTGCTGGGCAATTAGGTTTCAACTGCAATTAGAGTGTAAGCCTCCCACAATTGTGAAAATAAGATCATTTATAATCCTGATCTCAACATTAATCATAAATACTGTGATTCTATTAATCATTAGGATTTCTGCTGGACACCATCAGCCCTAATTTGTGTTAATTCACATGTTTGGTATGTATGCCTAATCTGAAACATCCCTTTCACTCCTTGCCAACCTCTCAGTCACTTTCCTGTCATTCTTTCACTTGTATGCTAGTTTCACATGTTCTTACTGTAAATACGATTGTTTTCTAATAGCTAACTACAGTATAAACCAGTGTTTCTCAACCAAAGAGCCAAAATGGTGAAAAATACTTTTGCCAGAGCCACAATCTAAGTGGTGAAAAGTGGCAAAAATGGCTTGAAGTAGAAATAAATAAAAGCTAAAGATGGCGAAAAAGGTCAAAAAGTAGCAAAAATGGGGAGAA
The DNA here is from genome assembly GCF_018320785.1 of Cheilinus undulatus. Classification (NCBI taxonomy): domain Eukaryota; kingdom Metazoa; phylum Chordata; class Actinopteri; order Labriformes; family Labridae; genus Cheilinus; species Cheilinus undulatus. The sequence goes on from NC_054875.1 coordinate 2,634,160, forward strand.
AATGTGGAAAAACAGTCAGAAATGGGTGAGAAGTTACTAAAAAATGAGTTAAAGGTGGCAAGAAATGGTCCAAAAGTGGAAAACAACAAGGCAAAAACAGAGTGAAAAGTGACTAGAATGGGCAAAAAGCAGTCAACAGTGGCAAAAATGGGCAAAAAATACAAACAAGTGGTATCTAATGGCAAAGGGATACTTAAATGGGCAAAAAATGGTGAAAAGGGCTAAAAAGGGATAAAAGTGGCTAAAAGAAGTGGCAAAGATGGGCAAAAAATTAGGAAACTAGTAGTATTTAATGGCACAAGTTCTCTAAAAGAGGTGAAAAGTGGCAAAAAAAAAATTGTGAAAAAGGGCAACAATGGGATAAAAGTGGCAAAAAGAGGATTTAAAAAGGGGGAAAAGGGAAAAAAGTGGTATTTAATGGCAAAAGGTAGCTAAAATGGGCGAAAAGTAACAAAAAATTGGAGAAAAGGCCAAAAGTAGAAAAAAGGGGAATTTAATGATAAAAGGTAGCTTAAAGGGGCAAAAAGTGGCAAAAAGTTGTAAAAAACAAACAAACAAAAAAAGCCACAAATGGGATAAAAGTGGCTAAAAGAAGTGGCAAAATTGGCAAAAAAAAAAAAAAAAAAAAGGAAACTAGTGTTATTAATGGCAAAAGTTCTCCAAAAGGAGTGAAAAGTGGCAAAAAAAAAAGTTAAAAAAACAGCAAAAATGGGATAAAAGTGGGAAAAAGAGGAGGCAAAAATGGGAAAAAGGGAAAATACGTGGTATTTAATGGCAAAAGGTAGCTTAAATGGGCAAAAAAAGGCCAAAAATGGTGAAAAGTGGCAAGAAACAGTCAAAAAGTAGGAAAAAAGTGGTATTTAATGACAAAAGATAGCTTAAATGGGCCAAAGTGGCACAAAAATGGTAAAAGGGAGCAAAAAAGTTTCCATTTTTAAGGTTTTCTGGGGGAATAATATTTAAAATGAAGACATAAAAGAGCCACATGTTGAGTATCACTGGTATAGCCTAAATTCTCTAAAAACCTCTGAACAGGTAGGGCTGTCATTTTTAGTTCACACTAAAGCTGGGCGATTAATCAAAATCTAGATTAAACTGCAATGTTGTGCAATATTTCTTTGACCTTAAAATATCAGTTTCATACCTTTTGTTGCAGTAGAGATGTTCTGCTCCACATGTCATGCAAAGAAAACATTTCTTTCATAGTTTTTAAAAAGTCCTACGTTTCTTGTTTTTGTATGTTTGTATTATTAAACATGAAAAAACATTAAAATCAACTTTCCCTTAAAAATAACAGTTCATACTGAATGGGTCAAAATAATTGTAATTAGATATTTTTTCAAACTTGTTCATCCATGGTTTAACCTGCCAAATATTTCCAATTTATAACGGTTGTTGCTTGTTAGTTGAGAAATACTTCAGATGAGGAACTTAAAAAATAATAGCAAATAAAATCACAATATATGGGGTAAGAAAGGACATTAGATTACTTTCCTTACTACTTTTAGATTACTTTATTCAGCCCTAGTTCAAACGTAATTCTAAATTGTAAACTAACTTTAACTAGTTCATCTTAATCTGTGAGATGTGATCTTCAATGAAGCTCATTTTAAAGATAAATCTGCAGAACAGTGACTGACAGTCAGCCTAGAGCTCACAGTCTTTCTTCTACCAGTGTTGGAATGAGGGGGAAACTGGTGTAAACCAGCCTGAAATAATCCAATGTGGTCTCATTTGTCTCAGATTTCTCTATTTTAATGGTCTGTGTTGTAATAAATAAACGTGCATATCAAGACGCAGTAATCAGAAACCAGGACATGAGAAACCTGGTTTCTCTGCACATCTAAACACAGTATCCTGATTATGATCAAAACTAGGATTAGGTTCAGGACACTTAAGTCCATGCAAACAAACTCATGGTGACAATTCATCTCCTGTCTTCACCCTTAAAATCCACATACTCCGTCTGTGCAGCCATCTCCACATGTAGCGCACTCCTCCAACATTTCCTGTCTTTACTGCTAAGATCACGGCTTCCTGTTCTTTCTGACTGTTCAGAATCAAACCCTGATTTCAAACAGGCCCCCCCTAGCCAGAGTGTCACTCCTGGCAGTTTGTAGCTCATAAATAAACCACAGGCTCTCTCCTTGGCTGCCTCTCTCTCTGGATTTCTAAGAAAGAAGTGTACTGTGTTGGCTGAGCCTCCAAAGAGGCCGTACTGGATCAGTGTGGGTGTAAACGAGCGGGACATAAAAAGGAAAGTCAAAATGAAGCAGCATGAATGTGTGACTGCCACCCAGGGCGGCTGACAGAGCCGCCTGTTTGCAGGAACAGAGAGAAATCTCTCTCTCACGGTCAGATGTGTTTTTATGTTACTCATTCAAGGCCGTTCCAATTCATCGCTGCTTTTCTCATACAAAAAGGGAGATCTGTTGACGTCTGTTTGCAGAATCATTCCTTCTGAACCTGTGCTCTAATCTGCAGGCGTCTTTAAATAAGATTTTCCTCTATCGACTACTTCTGTCTGATCTCTGTAATCACCAGGCTTTAAGGACTGGAAACAGCACACAGTCATCCAATAGAGGTTTCTCTACATCAGCATCTGAGTGAAGTAATCAGATTTTATCTCTGAGTCCAGGATTACAACTTAAAGAGAGTAATGAGAACGCTGAAATTGGATTTTTAAGAAGTAGAGTCATGTCTTTCAATAATCCTACAGATTCAACAATTGAACCAGATGATTGAACTGTCAGGGAAACAGCATGATGGCCAGCTCAGGTCCTGATTTCAGACCACATTAAGGCTGATTTCACATTAGAGACCGGCTCAGGTCCAAAGAGAGGAGATTCAAATATATGTGAGCATGATCTGTAGGAGATAAGCAGAGCCACTTCACTCCAGCAGGAAGTAGAACATTGGTGTCACATGTGAAAACACACTAGGACAGTTTAAGGTTGTTTTTAGATGGTGTCATATCTAGGGCTGGGAAATTAATCGCAAATTAGATTTAATCACAGTATGGCCTACTGCAATTTTCATATCGCAGACAGTGCAATATCTTTCAAATCTGAAATGTGTCACAATACCGATTTGGTACATTTTTTTTGGCAGCAGAGTGTTTTTGATCTACACATTATGCAAACATATAAGTGTCTGTTTTCAGAATAGTTCACTAAAATCCTACATTTCCAGTTGGTGTATATGTATTTCTTAATCAAAATGAGAATAACATAAAAAAGATCGTCCCTTCAGTATAGCGACCAATGTCAAATTTGATATATGAGCCTTTTCACAGGACAAAACAAGATAAAATGGCACCTATGGTTTCCTACTACTGGACACAACATGATAAAGTGCCCTGCCCTCAAAGGGGCCTTTTAGAGTACAAAACAAGATAAAGTGGCACCTAATGAGTCCTACTACTGGACACAACATGATAAAGTGCCCTGCCCTCAAAGGGGCCTTTTAGAGTACAAAACAAGATAAAGTGGCACCTATAGAGTCCTACTACTGGACACAACATGATAAAGTGCCCTCTAAGGGGCCTTTTAGAGTATAACACAAGATAAAGTGGCATCTATGGTTTCCTACTACTGGATACAACATGATAAAGTGCCCTCTAAGGGGCCTTTTAGAGTACAAAACAAGATAAAGTAGCATCTACGGTTTCCTACTACTGGACACAACATGATAAAGTGCCCTTTAAGGGGCCTTTTAGAGTATAACACAAGATAAAGTGGCACCTATGGTTTCCTACTACTGGACACAACATGATAAAGTGCCCTGCCCTCAAAGGGGCCTTTTAGAGTACAAAACAAGATAAAGTGGCACCTATAGAGTCCTACTACTGGACACAACATGATAAAGTGCCCTCTAAGGGGCCTTTTAGAGTATAACACAAGATAAAGTGGCACCTATGGTTTCCTACTACTGGACACAACATGATAAAGTGCCCTCTAAGGGGCCTTTTAGAGTACAAAACAAGATAAAGTGGCATCTGCGGTTTCCTACTACTGGACACAACATGATAAAGTGCCCTTTAAGGGGCCTTTTAGAGTATAACACAAGATAAAGTGGCACCTATGGTTTCCTACTACTGGACACAACATGATAAAGTGCCCTGCCCTCAAAGGGGCCTTTTAGAGTACAAAACAAGATAAAGTGGCACCTATAGAGTCCTACTACTGGACACAACATGATAAAGTGCCCTCTAAGGGGCCTTTTAGAGTATAACACAAGATAAAGTGGCATCTATGGTTTCCTACTACTGGACACAACATGATAAAGTGCCCTGCCCTCAAAGGGGCCTTTTAGAGTACAAAACAAGATAAAGTAGCATCTATGGTTTCCTACTACTGGACACAACATGATAAAGTGCCCTCTAAGGGGCCTTTTAGAGTATAACACAAGATAAAGTGGCACCTATGGTTTCCTACTACTGGACACAACATGATAAAGTGCCCTCGAAGAGCTAAAACCAGATAAGCTGGCATCTATGGAGTCCTTTCATTGGGCACAACATGATAAACGCTTCAGGTGAGAAAAACTATGTTTAATACCTTCCACAGTGCCCATCCAGTAGAAAAAAGTTGGTAAAGTGCCCCTCCCTACCCCGGCCTAGCTAACTAAAATACTATATATATGCCACATCGCTAATGACAACTGCTTCAGAAGAGCAAATAAATAAATGGCTAAGAGCTCAAAGTTCCTGATCTGTTTCATTACAGAGGTGTTTCGCCTCTGTCCCAACAATATCCTGAGTGCTGAAGAGTCTCCTGCAGTGATTTTGCAGCAGCTAACGTTGTCACACAGCGCACCTACCCACTCACATACAAAAAGATGTCATCAGCTAAAATTATAACTGCTAGGATGGAGGCCTTAGCTTTCACCTGCAGAAACAATGGAGCTATTTTAGTTTTTATTTTAGATCAGTTTCAACAGGATGGTGTGTAAATGTCAGAGGGTTAATCACACAGACACCCTCATCATATAGAAAGTGCTTAAACCGCCCCGGGCTGACACTGTTTATCACTGGAGCGTTTTCTGATGTGTTCATGAACCAAGGATGGAAACCCCCTCCTCCTACTCAACTGTCTCGTGTTAGACTCTTAGAATAATGATGGACGCCATCCTGACCACCATTTACAACAAAAATCAAGGATTTAGTCTGAAAATTCCTGCTGGTGATGAATGCAGAGCCTTTTAGCTGGGATGTTTGAAATCCTCACCAACATGTCCTGGTTTGTGTTTGTGTGCCCGCTGTGGTGATGGGGTCTGATGCATGTTGTGTGTAATGGTATTGGGCAGCCACTGAGATCACCCAGCGATACGATAATCACACGTGAGGACAACAGATCCATCTTCAGTTTAACACTGACACACTGATAACTAGAGCTTTCCTGATCAAAACACTCACACATGTGCTGGAGGAGCCTGCTGGTCTCCAGTTAACCAGTTTAACGGCTCTCAGGCCGACTGGAGCTCTTTAATGTGGTCCCAGCAGGGCGGCTAACCTGGAGGAGGCTTCTCTCCGATCATCAGAGGAGATTATCATGGAATAGAGAAGACTCTTCATATGATATCACAGTTTCAAATGTTCGTATGGGCTCAAAATTATTATAACAGAATAAAAAGATGTGTTAAGCTTTTTGAAGAGTAGATTATTATTTTAACAATAAACTTATGGATTTTTGGCAAATTTTGTAAGATTCAATTAGCAAATAAACTCAATAATGTGTATCCAAGGATCCCTGCTAGGCCTCTAATTATTTATTTTTCATATAAAAGACAAGTTTTAATATTGATGCTGTTTCAAACACTGCAGCAATATGGTTTCTTAAAATGGTTCCCATCTTTTTGTTAAGCTGGAAAACAGCGGAGCGGTTCAAACAAAACTGCCTTTAGATGCACAGAGATATGAACACTACTTTGAATTTGCTGCACAAAAGGACACGGTGAAGTGTAAGGTCTGAAGCTACCCTCCACTGCTGAGAATGCTGCATCAGAGCCAGAGTGAGGCTCATGATGCCGACATCTACCAGGCAACCAAAGCTTAATTTCCAGCATCAGCAGCAGGTAAACACAAGAGCTGAGATCAAGAGGCTTGTGGCAGCAGATATGGTGGAAGGAAATGTTCCCAGCTTGTTCTGCACAGATTTTATGCAAGGTTTTGGTCTGGTTTTCAAAACTTTGCTGTCATCGTTTTATTGCGTTTTAGGGCAGAGAGGAGAGATCTTGTGTCTGTCCTCCTCATAAGAATAGAGATTTGAGCTAACTGTAGTGTCATGGAATTGTCAGGAGGCAGTGACTATCTTTTTTGACTTTATTTGCCTTATCATAACACGAGAGACATACTGACTGACTTGAGCACATAGAAACTAACCTGTGAATTGCACATACGACAGCTGCAGCTCCGACTGAAGGCGAGCAGCCTCACACACAGGAAGTATGTCTAGGGCGCTGCATAAGGAAGCACAGCTCTAAGCAGAGGACAGAGATCACTGCGAGTTCACTCAGGAATCATTTGTCAACAGCAGACTATTTTGCCTTTTTGGGGTTAATTTATCATCCATTCTGGCATGATTCTCTATGCAGTGTTTATCAACTGAATTATGACTAAAACTATTTGTTGACAGCCTTTTTGTCCATGACAAAAACTAGACTAAGACTAATAAAAATAGATCTGTGATGACTAAAACCGAAAAAAAAACTAAGTTTAGTTTTCATCAAGATGACTCAAACTAGACTAAAATGTAATGTAGTTTTCATTGGACATTCAAAATCTGTGATATTTCTCCACTGTGGGTAAATCTGTTAAAAACAATGCATCTTTATCTATTCTGCCTCTCAGCTGTAGAAAGCAGGGACCCCAGGTTTGACAGAGAAAACACTACCATGATTTGGTACCAGATTTAGGCAAGAGAATAAATGCTTGAACTAAAAGTAGAGACTAAAATGTGAAGACGTTTTATGGACTAAAACTAGACTAAAACTAAAAAGGTTTGAAATGAAAAAAGACAAAACAATTTCATCTAAAGACCAAGACTAAAATTAAAAATAGCTGCCAAAATTAACACTGATTCCATGATACCATTGCTTCCACCGTTGGTGAGTACATTAGGAAATTAAAAGGTTAACGTTTGCTTAAAGAATGTGTGGTTTCATGTAAAATTCTGAGGATTGTTACCTCAAAAGTTAACTTATCCTCGTCAGTGGTGCCATTGTAGCTCTGTGACCCTCTGACCTCCTGGTGACCCTTTGCTCTCACTGCAGGATAAGACGTAATCTTGAAATAGAGATGATTTACAATCCAGAATCCATGCATTGTGTTGTATTTTGAAAGTACTGGATACTCTACACTTTGGACTTCCTGTTTGGATCTTTCTGATCAATAGAAATTAACGCCGTTTGGCAGCAACTGAAAATAGACCTGCAGCGTACCCCAAACCGAGCAAGGCTGAGTGGCGTTGCATTGACTAGAGCAGTGGTTCTCAACCTTGGGATCTGGACCCCCTTGGTGGTCACGAGACACTGAGAGGGGGTCTCCAGATGCCCTGAAAAAACTAAGAATTTTCAAATTCCACTGTTGCCACAGATTTTGCAAAATTTAGACCCCTCTTCATCATGTTTTCCCACCAATTTTAACACATTTTCCCCACTTAACATTTCAAACTCTTTACACAAATTTTTTTCTGCCTGTTTTTGCCATTTCTAAACCCATTCTTGTTACTTAAACCTAATGTTGCCTCTGTTGACCCGTTATTGCCACTATTAGCCCCTTTTTACCATGTTTTACACCCAATGTTTCCCATTTCACTATCTGATATGCCCATTTTTGCAAGTTAAACCAAATTCTGCCAATCTCTGCCTATTTTTTCTGTCTCAGTTAACCCTTTTTGCCAATTTATATCAATTTTTCCATCTCATTTCACCAAATTCCCACCCATTTTTGCCCATTTGAAGCCATTTCAGCTACATTTAACTCCCTTTTACCACTATTTATTTCCATTTTTGCCACTTTAACCCACTTTTGCCTTTTGATTGCCACTTCAGTACATTTTTTTGCCACTTTTAACCCATCTCTGCTACTTTGAAATTCAATTTCACCACCTTTTCCACTGTTTTTTTTCCATTATCAACCCATTTAGCCATTTTAATCTATATTAACCCCCTTTTTAAAAACAAAATTTACATTTTTAAGAAGTACCCCATCCCTTATTATATTCTTACTATTGCATGGCTGTGTTCAACCACCTTCAGGCACAGTGGGGGTCCCTGGTCTCTGGAAACTTTATTTTAGGAGTCACAATCCCGGCAAATTGGAGGTTAGTCATGTCTTGTTACATCATATTTTGTGTTGATATCACTCACGTATCCTTACGCCTTTTACTGCATAAAATAGTGCCGTTACATTATATTGAACTAATTTGGGAATATGTAAGGTTTAGCTTTGTTTTTTTCATCGGCAACTAAGTTTGAGAAGATCTCAGAGGACAGAGTAGCGCAAAAGTAATGTAACTAGTGTCACTAGTGGTTGTATGCCTCTGCAGAGTTTCTCATTTCATACAGGGAAAGTTCAATGAAAGAAGGACTGTGTTTTAGCTGCTCAGTTATTATAAATGACGGCCGACTGTGAGCCTTAAATGATAAGAGCGATCCAATGCTGATAAAGCGGATGACCAATTTCAATGCTGATGTTTGTCATTACTTCTTTCGGTGAAACCCTCAAATTATGCCAACATTTTCAATCATGCTTGACCATGAAAACATCAGAGTTCATCCAACAGTTCACATCTCATGCCCAGTAATAAATCTCTTTTCTGAATCAGCTGCTATGTGCTGTAAATTCAAGAATTAAATCAGTGCGATGCATCAGCTGACACTGGTTTGATTCCCACATTATTTGCAGCTGGCTGATACCAACATTAAACCGATGCATGAGTGCATCCTCAGCCTTCATCTTTGGGCTGCACATGAACTCTGGAAACAGAGTTTCTAAAAGTCTTCACCCAGGAAGAAATTTTCAAAATAAAGGTGTGTTTTCAGTGACCTAAAACACTGACTGGGTGTGTATGAAAGGCCAACCTCCATTTTCAAAAACACCGCCTCATGTCTGAACTAGGCCGGAGCTCTGCAACCAAACCTCATCTATAAAGAGCTATTAATAGGTCGGAGCCCAGTCAGCAAAAACTGACACAGGAAACGTACACAGACTCATAAACGCACACTAACAGTCCTACACAGGCTCATAAATAGCTGAAGGCAGCGTAGGGATCAATACTCGGGATGACTCAGATTGCACAGAGCTCAAAAACAACCAAAAAGCCCCCAAACCAGATCTGGTCTGCTGGGAGTGATGCTCCAGATCCACCAAGGACACAAACTCCATGTTGGCATGCAGCGTCACGTCATGGCAGAGCAGTTAAACACCAGACAGACATCCCACCAATCAGCACAAAGGATTCATGTTTCCATTTATTAATGCACATAATGAACAAAACTAGAGAACCTGCATGAAAACGGAGAGACCCAGAGAAATCCAGTTTCTGGATTTAAGCCACAATTTGAACTACTGGTGGACGCCTTTCTGAGGTTATGATGGTTCAAATTTGTGGGAATAATTAAGATGCCACTGAATTACCTTACAGTTGAACTTTGACCTGAAAGCAGCAGCCTTTTTGAGGCAAAGTCAGTGACAATCTCTACTATCTGCCATCATCTGGAGATAGCATAACCTCTGTGAGTGTTGGGGAATTTTCAGACATCAGGGTGCAGCCAGCATCATTCTCCACACAGCCGTTTTTTACCTGCATACATCTCAGCGAACTCTTACATGATTGGTCAGTACATCTCTGACTAAAAACAGGAACAAAACACGTCTCATACCGGAGTCCAGACCTGAGACATCAGCGAGGGACTGATGGACAAATTTAAATTCAGGACCTGTCCGGTGACGTCGGACGGTCTGATTCCAGCTGTGAGGTTTTCCAGGGCGAGCAGCCGCCACACGAATGTTAAACCCTCAGCACATACAGGAGCTGTGAATCCTCTGAGCATGAGGAAGGTGTGAATTCATGAGACCGGACACGTACGTCACCCTAAGAAGGTCCTGCAGCAGTTTGGTATCACACTTCAATAACGGTGGAGAAGTGAAAGAACAAAGTGTCCAGATTAGACGGTTGTATCCTCATGACTGTCCCCAGTGTAGTTTAAAGTAAAAACTCTAAATCCCATCATACAAAACAATGGTGTCTCCATTTGGCCTGTCTTAATCCTAGAGTTTCCTCTTTAATATCATACTAGGATAACTGCTTTAATACCACAGACACAAGAGGAAGTCCAAGGCGACCTGGTCGAGTGATTTCAAGTGTTTTTCTTGAACGGCTGCAAACAAAATCCTGCACCCTGATCAAATGACCACCTCTCATGAAAACACACTGACCGTGCAATTTAGGCAAAGATTCAAAGGTGGGTTCACAGTAGGGACCCAGGCCAGGATCTGAGTGCACTTGACCCTCCAGTCTCGTCCCTTTGGCAGTATGAATGTAAAGGACTTAGGGGCACTTGGAGATGGTCGCGGACATTAGTGAAGCACTTTACTGTATTTTGTCGATATCTGAAATGCCTGGACAGATTTATTTTTGGCTGATACTGATATCGACACCAATATTTAGTGGGGATGCTGAGCATCCACACTGTTGATATTCGCGTTGGCCATTTTGTTTATTATTCTTCTTCCGCGCCGGCTATCTCTTCCTTCATACTTTGTCGTATCGACACACTTAAACTTTAAAAAATTCAGTTTCTTTGTCATTTGACTGCTATGACTTTTCTCATTTCTAACTTTTATAATTGTTAAAATATGGCTATTTTTATGCTATTTTCAGTGTTTTTAGGCTACTTTCAGCTATTTTTATACTTTTTTAAGCTTTTGAACGCCATTTTCCGCTACTTTTATGCTATTTTTATGCTATTTTTATGCTATTTTTGTGCTTTTGGCTATTTTCAGCAGTTCATCCACAATTCAGCTCTCAGCACCCCATGCAATTTCAGCTGACATTGCAATTTTGATTTAGTTAACTATGTGTTTCTGACCTAAACTTGAAGTTCCTAAAATAACTTAAAAGCTTCAGGAATAATGATGAACGAATAAAAAGACTTCACTGAGGGAGGTCTGTTGGTATTGCCTAGAGCTCCACAAACATATTTACACATATAGCTAGCATTCACAGCTGGTACGGGCTAAAATTAACAGCTGATACATGGGTAATGAGTAAAGGGCGCACATCAGCGAGTAGAGCTGTAAAGTTGCTATTAAACATTGCCTGTTTCTTCAAAAATATCTGTGCACTAGGACACATTTCATCCTCTGAGCACGCTAGATTAAGAAAGAAAGAGAGACGATGCTGCTGTCTCAAAATAATAAAAACATCCATGGCTGCAGGATGGACTCAGTTGTCCACACAGATATGTTGATACCTGTGCTTCCACTTGGTGGATTTTAAACAACCATGTGCATCCAATGTTAAAAACACTCTCTAACAGACTTTACTCAATTTCTCCAACATTTGCCCTAAAAGTCACTAGCTCTAGCCTTATTAGCTTTAAACTAATCAATAAGGGAATTCCCCATTAATGGGCAAATAGAGCATATTTCAGTTATTTCAGCTATAGCACATTTACCTAGTTTGGAAAAAAACGGCCCTATGGATTCTGCAATCACTGAACTGCAGACAGATTCCACAAGACAAATTTCCATGTTTTAAACTCAAATTACCTTGGATCAACCAGCGGTGCACATTTAACAGTTTGACTTTAGAGACATCAGAGTGCAGTGCCGGGCCATGGCACGCTACACATGAATATATATGCACCTGTATGTATGTGTGTGTTTAAACATACATCCATCCATTTTCTATACCTCTTATCCTGTTTGGGGTCGCAAAGGACTGGAGCCTATTCCAGCCAGTCACTGGGCGAGAGGCCAGGTTACACCCTGAACTGGTCGCCAGTCAAACACAGGGCAGACAACCAGGCATGTTCACACCTACGGCTAATTTAGTCACCAATTAACCTAACGAGTATGTATTTGGTGGTGGGAGGGAGCCGGAGGACCCGGAGAGAACGGGAAGGACATGCAAACTCCACACAGAAAGGCCCTGACCAAGCCAGGAACCTTCTTGCTGTGAGGCAACAGTGCTAACCACTTCACCACCGTGCAGCCCTGTGTGTATGTCATTTTCCAAAAATGAAGTGTATAGCATTAGTTTAGGCAGGCTACGGAGTCAAACAGCGCCATAATTAATATCAGCAAGCCCTCATCAGCTGGCTGCCAGCTGATTGACTCTGAGCACGCTGGTGGTTAATTGCACTCATGGTGCCATATTTAACTGCTCTTGCCTTGCTACTCTCTGCAAGCTGCTCCTGCTACCCTCCTACACCCCAGCTCCTCTTTTACTCCACTTCTGCTCGGCTCTCCCTGCTTCAGGCTTTCCTTACCGGCATAGGAAGAGCAGGAATGTGTGATGTTCCTGCTTAATGCTTTCCACGTAGGCTCGTTGAAGGGCAGGGAGACCACAGAACAGCCGCACCGCCAAATATAAACAGCAACCATACATGCTAATTCGTAACTGCTAATAAAGAAATATTTATAGCCGCAAATTATGTTTGTTTCTTGACAAAATGGTCCTGACTGAATTGAACAGGCAGTGGCAAGGTACTTACTATAAACATGACATGACAGCACTCAAAGTAATACCGTGGCTATTTCTTAATACTCCTGCTAGGGTATGACCTTAATACTGCGTATCCCTACTGTGGACATTACATGGAGATTGGTGGTCACCAGTGCTACCCACTGGACCAATCACCGGTTGTGTGATCTAGATTGTTTCGATGCATGGTTACATCTTTTGGGGTTCTTTTAATGATTTTATTCAGAGAGGAAGACAGTGGATAAAGTCAGAAACAGGGATGAGAGACTGGGGGAGACATGCAGGAAAGGAGCCACAGGCTGGACTTGAATGCCTACCGCCTGCATATGGGACACGTAACTGCTCAGTCATCTGCGCCCCTATGGTTATGTTTTTAAGAAGGTGCATGTCGTCTACATGCTTTGACCAGCTTTGACTCAGAAGGATAAATTAGGTTTACATGTTTACATGAGTTTGTTGTTAGCCTGACTAATGCATTTAAACCCGCTGATTGGCAACGTTTCAATGCTAACATGTTGAAGAATTCGTACGATTTAGACAGGTGTGAGAATTTTCTATATCGTTAAAAACAACAATGACTTAATATTGGGAGCATATGGCTTTTATTTTTGTTTTTGTAGTTTTGCAAAAACATTATTATGGTTGAATTTTCATGAGCAACAGATTTAGGTTCAACATTCTGGTATCATGGCAACCCTTGCCTTTCCTGTACCACTGTGCTTTAACACCAGGTGAGCTATCACATGGAGCCCCTCCATGCACACACATGCATGCATTTATATACATCCTCCACAGAAACACAGCGACATTTTGGTTTGTCTGCTGTCTAGGCAGATAGAGGTGCATCAAAAGGTTTCTGAAGGTCAATGTTTCTGCATTTTTGCAGCCATTGTTCCGATTTTATCTCATTATTCCTCCCTAAAATCATTCCTCATGATACAATAAAACACTTAGAGGCAGAAATTCACTCTTCAGAAGGATGGACCCTCTGAAAAACAAGCATAAAGACCAGCCGGTGTTCTCCTGTGCCATAAACCTGCATCGCAGCCGTTCTATCAGGATGTGGACGGCCTTCACTCCAGTACCGCCTGATGTAATGGTTAAATTACCCACTACCACAACAATGCCACCTCCACACACACACATATGCACACTAACAGCATGTCGCGCCCGCTGGCAGGCAGGTGCAGCCTCTGAGCTCTCTGCCAGACAGCCTCCGGTGCAGGAAGCCAGCCAGGCTCCGGCACCAGCCGCGTTAGCAGCTCAGCTAGCAGGTCGCATGCACACCATCCCTGCCTGCAGTGCGTGACACGGCGAGCGGCCGGGCGTGAATCAATCACACATGCTAATCACGGCACCACGAACACAGAGAGAAAACAACGGAGGAGACGGCGCTTTGTCTCCGTGGAAACACAGATGAGAAGATGAAGGATGCAGAGACAGAGAGCTCACCGGTTTGCCTTCTTCTTCCTCCCTCTCCAGCTCTTTCAGCACATTATCCAGGCTAAGTGTGCGTGTGCGGACATGTGTGAGTGTTTGTGTGGTGAGCCGGCGAGGATACACACCGCTACATCCCCTCCTCTCCCTCCCTCCCTCTCTCTCTCTGTGACGATCCCTCCCTCTTTCTCTCTCCTCCCTGGGATTTATTAAATTATTTCCTCCTCCTCCCTCCCTCCTCTCTCTCTCTCTTTCTCCCTCTCTCTCTCTCTCAGCTGATAGAGCTGCCTTTATTTCCTCTATCCTCCCTCTCTTTCTCGTCCTCTGGATACCCTCGATGAAGCTGTATCGCTCTGGTTTTTTAAGCGAGGACAGCTCAGACAAAAATAGAGGAACAGAAAAAATGAGGGGCCTGGTTTGTAAATTAAGATCTCATCTGCAAGGTAGGGCTGGGCAATATGTCAACAATTTATCACCTATCAATGTTAGGGCTGTTGGCATTAACTGCAATAAATTGAAGTCCATAATTATTGCACAGATTTTTTTTATTAGCATGCTTTTTGTCCCTTTCAGCACACTGTGGTTAACTATGTCAGTGTCTCGCTGCAGCCACAGTCTTGTAGAGCGCTGGTGGTCTCAAATAAGTTTAATAAGATTTTATTTAACAATAAATGTTTCTGAAATAAAACAAAAGAAAACAAATAAATGATAATTTCTCATTAGAAAAAAACAGATGCCTTGTGTTCAATAATATTTCTGTATAATTACATGATAAAGCCTGAGTTAATACTTAACTTTTCATCAGAAGTAGTTTTAACTAGTTTTAATGTAATTTGTATAAAAAATTATAAAGGCTTAGCTGATGCATTTGTAAAGCTTTATTAACAAGGGTATAATGAGGGTGACTTATTGGTATTACTGTGTTATTAATGCATCAATAAAGCATGTTTAATTGAGTTTATATATGACAGGAATTATAAATATTGCTTTATATATTACAACTTAAATATTCATTTGAAAAGACATCAATATTAGGAGTTTTGGGAAAATTTCTTCTTGGTTAGAAGAAAATTTTGAAGATTCTAAGACATGCATCAGGTTAGCTTGATGCTAATACATAATAGAAATCAAAGATATTCCTAGGCGTCTATTTCCCTATTCAGCGAAACCCTCATTTACATTCCGTTTTACTGACTAGGCTAAAGAGGAGAAAATCCCGAGAAAACAGTGAAATTCCTCACAGGGTCACTGAGTCAGCAGATGTGATGTTAGCCTGATATACAGTGCTCAACAGATTTATTAGACCACCTGTCATATTTGTCTCAGAGACCATCCAGCATCATGAAGTGCTTTAATTCGGACTCTTTCATTTTCACTGGGCTCTCCACATTTTACCATTTTGAACAGGAATGAGGAATTTCAAACTGAATTCACCTTTTTATACCCAAATTTGAGCCAGCTCACTGGGCTTCTCTGAGAGGTCAGAAATGAAACAAGCATGAAACAAGCATAACATTCAACCATTAAAACTCATTTTTCTCTTCAGGAATGATAGTAAATAACTATAATTTGACATATTAATCAAGAAATATTAATGTGCTTTACTATTTTTTTTTTTTTTTTTTGTGAATCAGTAAATCTGAAAATTCATGAATAACAATAATAATTCTATTTTAGCATTAACAATATCATTTGCTTCTACATATTGGTGTATTAACCATTGCAGAAACATAGAAAATGATTTTGGTAATTACCAATGCTGTTAATTTAGGGCAGCTGTGGCATAAACCTTACTTTGGGTGGTGGTCTAATAAATTTGTTAAGCACTATACTCTCTACAGTGTGGCTAGCATTAAAAGCTAGCGCCGCCCGCCTTCATTCCTCTTTGCAGATTAATATCGATCTCTGATATTTGGCTTCTTTTCATTTCAGGTGAGTAGTTATATGAGCTTAACCCTTGACAGCCTACATACCACGGTCTTCCTACTACACGCTAACAGCTTAGCCACCACTCAGCCACCATTCATTACAGTTTAAAAGAGAATTATAGACCGGGATTTCAAGCCCGTGTTCATAAAAAATTATAGGTACTAAGTTTAACTGACAAGTAAATCCCACACCGACTAATTTGATAAACGATTTTCATCATTTTACCGATTAACTGCGCACATCCCTAATGGAAATTGCCATTAATGGGCTAACATTTAGGAATTTAGCATTGCTTAACCCTTATTTCATTTTAGGAACAATCTACTGAATCAAACAGATTATGTGAATAATAATTTACATAAAAATGTTTACATTGTTTCTTAAAGAAAGCCCTCAGCAATTTTAACCATTTAGTCTCTCCTGGACTTTTTGTCAAAATCAGTGTTAATTTTGGCAGCTATTTTTAATGTTAGTCTTAGCATTTTAGTTTTAGTCACATTTTAGTCATTTCTACCCTTTCTAGTTTAAGTCTAGTTTCAGTCCATAAAAAGTCCTCACATTTTAGTCTCTACTTTTAGTCCAAGCATTTATTCTCTTTCCTAAATCTGGTACCAAATCATGGTACTGTGTTCTCTGCACTCGGCTAAACCTGGGGTCTCTGCTTTCTACAGCTGAGAGGCAGAATAGATACAGATGTGTTGTTTTTAGACAGATTTACTAACAGTGGAGAAATAAAAGCCTGTCGACGAACATTTTTAGTCATATTATTATCATAGTCATAGAATTTTAATAAAGTTATGGGACTATAAAGATGAAAGAAAAAATGACTTAGACAAAATGATGGACTTGTTTTACACGAACTTGATCTCTCATCTCTTGGGGAGCAAAACAGGGAAAAAATGATTCTGCAACAAAAAAAAAAAAAACCCTTCAACATATTTTCATATTTACAAAAAAAAAGTCCTTGGACATTTTGTACTGGCTCTCTCTGTGCCATTATTCAAAGCAGTTCCTGTCTGCAGAGACACAGAGGAACACGTCACGGGCTCTCTGTCTCTCCTTCTCTCCACCGTGAACGGTTCAGGCCGTCTCCTGTGAGATTTAAGAGTAGAGACATGCTCAGTTTGACAGAACATGACGCGGTAATGGAACAGCCTGCCACAAAGCATTGTGGGATACAAAATCGTGTTTAGTATTAGCCACTAGCAGAAGAAATGATCAAAAATTGGTTAAAAATGGGAAAAAAATGCATTCAATATCAGACTTACTGGTGTGGATTTAATTTTTTAAGACACTGGAAACACATCCAAGATCAATATTTTTGCTGTCATGGTTCAAATAAGTATCAATAAGTTTAAATTCTGCTAAAATAATATCAAAATTTCCTCTTGCTCCTTAAAAATATTTAGTTACATATCATGAATCACCATCCAGCTGAAGAAAACTGCGGTATAAGTTTTAGCCCATGTTTCCCAGCCCTACAACGGTACAATGCTCTCTCTCTCTCTCTCCCTCTCTCTCTCTCACAGTGTCTCTCGCCCGCCTCCTTGTCCTGTGCGATGCTGCAGCGCTCTGAGCTCCTCCCTGGAGAGACAGCGGTGCCACACAGCTGACAGAAGGGGATGCTGGGAAAATCTGGTGGCACAGAGAGGAGGTGGGGGTGGGACTATTGGGGGAAGGGCGTGACTTTGTGGGAGGAGAAGGGGAGGGGGATGCTGGAGAATCCGGTGCAAGGCAGGGCAGCCTGCACCGAGAGCATCATCCTGGATCCCAACAGTCCCACCTCCTCCTTCCTCCATCAGTCGGTCTGCACACAGAGGGGGGTCTGTTCAATCATCACACATGCACAGCCTTAAAAGGGAAGCCTTGTCTTTGTCAGCTCTACCTTCTGCTGGGACACATTTCTACATCCATCTACATCCTGTGTACTGTTTATTTACTGATCTTTAAAAAGTTCCCCTTAGAGAGATATCAATCAGAACAAAAACAGGTTTCTTCATAGTTAAACAGGTTAGTACACAGCTGAATTAAAGGTACATTACGCTGGACTGTCTTTGTTAGATAGGCTGTCTCTTATTCATTTTCTGATCTGCTTACTTGTGATGTACCAGGATTATTCTCTTTCATCGTTTCTACGTTCAGCCACCAAAGCTCACCAATATAACAAAGAACTCCCACACACACACACACACACACACACACACTACCTGAAAAGTAAAAATATTAAAGACCCTGAAAATGTAAATCAAAGTTTGTGTCTGAACACTCTAGAAATGTTGGAATATGGTTGCTGTAAACATGTGAAAACACTGAGATCTACATGTGACTGAATTCTTGATTTAGACCGTTAGAAAGTTTTTCACCTCTTTCCTGGCTGGGTTTAATGTGGGCGGGGCAAATATGTGGGCTGGTGATGTCATCAGCCCACAGTGGGGAATGACCCCGCCCCTCTAACCCTACAATCTAAAATCACAGAGCAGTTCATCTCAGTCCAGTCTGTTGTTAGCCGATGTCACTGCCTTTACTGAAAGTGAACAGTCAGTTAAATGCTGTTCATCTGTTCATTGTGAGGTAAATTTACCAAATCTATCAGCCCCAGTGGTCTATGGATCATTTAAAGCATCAAAACAGAGATTTGACTCTGTGCCACAGAAGAGACAAAGTCCGTTTTCTGGCTCAAATCAAGTCAACTAATTGTTTCATTAGTGGCTGACTATGAGTCGACAATAAAAACTGTCACTAGTTGCATCCTTAAAATAAAGAGCCCACAGAACGATTTGTTCCCAGCTAGGGTTGGGTATTGTTTGGGATTTTCCAACACCGTTGCAAAATTGATTCTTTCTAAACACTGCCTGAATCACAGCAAAAACAGTTAGCTTAAAGTCTGACTCGAGGCTTGTTGCAACCAATTATTTATCCAGTTATCCTCCAGTATTTGTACAGGATTAAATCAGATCCTTCCTGAACACCAACTATAAACAATGTTAGATATCTCTGATAACAGATCCAGCTGCCTCCAGTAGAATACCTTCACAGCTACTGAAAGAGGACGTTAAATAGTCTTACAGCTCACAAATATCCCAGCCAACCTGAACACATCTAAACTGTGTTTTCAGACAGGATTTCATCCAAACTCTTTTCCTTGCTTTTTAATTTTTCTGCTGCAAAATAATGGACGCCAGAGCCTACAGCTGACGTTTACCATCATCCTGGTCATGTTTGATCACGTGAGTTTCTCTTTCTTTGTTATAGAGCAATGATGCTCAACGAGTGTCTCTGGAGCCACACGTGGCTCTTTTGTGATGATTTTTGGCTCTTTTATGTCTTAACTTTAAATATCATTCCCCCAGAAAACCTTAAAAAGGAGAAACTTTCTGCCATTATCACCATTTTTGCCATTTTTTACCCATTTAAGCTATCTTTTCCCATTAAACATCCCTTTTTCCCATTTTTTGGCCATTTTGCAACTTCTTTTTGACACTATCCCCATTTTGCCACTTTTATCTCATTTTTGCCATTTTTCACCATTTTTTTAACCACTTTTTGCCTATTTAAGCTACCTTTTGCCATTAAATACCCCAAATTTTCCTATTTTATGCCCATTTTTGCAACTTCTTTTTGACACTTTTATCCCATTTTTGCCCTTATTTTTAAACCTTTTTGTTGCCACTTTTCGTCCAAATAAGCTACCTTTTGCCATTAAATACCCCCACTTTTCCTATTTTTGCCCATTTTTCCCTCTTCTTTTTGACACCTTTTTGCCCATTTTTGCCCTTTCCATCATTTTTTGGCCTATTTTGCCCAACTTAGCTACCTTTTGAAATTAAGTAGCCCTATTTTTTGCCCATTTTTGCAACTTCTTTCCGACACTTTTTTCCCCATTTTGCCACTTTTATCGCACTTTGGCCTTTTTTTTTTTTTACCATTTTTTGCCACTTTTCATCCAAATAAGCTACCTTTTGCCATTAAATACCACTTGCTTCCTTTTTATCCCAAATGTTTGCCTCTTCTTTTTGCCACTTTTATCCCATTGTTGCCACTATTTTCCCATTTTTGCCCTTTTTCACCATTTTTTTACCACTTTCTGCTCATTTAAGCCACCTTTTGCTATTAAATACCCCCCGTTTTCCTATTTTTTGCCCATTTTTGCAACTTTTTTGACACTTTTTCCTCATTTTTGCCACTTTAATCCAAATTTTGCCCTTTTTGGTTACAATTTTTTGCCACTTTTCATCCAAATAAGCTATCTTATGCATTACACACCACTTGTTTCCTATTTTTTGCCAATTTGGACAATCTTGACTGCTTTTTGCCCATTTTAGTTACTTTTCACTCATTTTTTTGCCACATTTTTGCCACTTTTGGACCATTTTTGCCACCTGTAACTCATTATTTTCATCACTTCTCACAAATTTTTTTACTTTCTGACCATTTTTCCACTTTTTCTCCCTATTTTCACCCCTTTTCACCCCTTTTTTCTGCATTTGCTGCATCTTTTTGTCACTTTAACCCATTTTTGCCACTTTTCACCACTTTGATTGTGGCTCTTGCAAAAGTATTTTTTAACAATTTGGCTCTTTGGTCGAGCAGGGTTGAGAAACACTGTTATAGAGACTGCTCGACAGTTCTAGTCTGGTGACAGACTGAGGAATCACTGAGCAATGGCGCCTTTAACTGACTGGTGGAAAAATGTTGGAGGTAACAAAGTTAAAAACAAGCAGGCAGCTGGAAACACATGATGATAGCGATGGGTCTAAATGTGTTTCCATTCATTTCACCAAGCCCTGCAGATGGAAATCAGATACAAACGCATCTTTCCTCTCCTTTGGGATGAATGTTTCTAAAAGGTCTCTGATACAGAGACGTTACAAACCAAACAACAGTACCACTTTCCAGAGAAACACCATTGTTACTCATGAGTATTCTGCAGAAACAAACAGGCATTTGACCTCCATGGTGACTCGGTTTGTAGCGAGTCTCAGCAGAGGAAAATATAAAAATAACTCCAAAGAAGCTAAGACAGAACTTATGTTAATGTAGCTTGTTTTTGTGAACTTGTTCTTAAATTTTTCAACATCCCTACCAAATATCAGCTGTTAAATATTTTATCAGGACATATCAACACAGGGTTAGCCTTGAAAACACAACAGCATCTGCCTCCTCCTCCTCTGTGAAACACACAGCTCTGTCACTCCTCTTTAACTCATCAGCAGAGAGAAAGCACAGTAAGGACAACACGCGTGTTAACTCCTACATGAACATCTCTGCACATCATCCTCAGACAAACCCACACGGACGCACACGGTGTGTGAAGACCTACCAACAGGGTGACGGTCACTCTCTGCTCTTCACAGTAAACCAGCAGCGATTGGCCTCGGGGAAAAGTACCGGGCTCCCCTCCCATCGCACACGCCGCTGAAACATGCTGTCACAGCACATAAAGAGTGAGCGGGCGAGCAAGAGCAGCAAACAACATGAGAGGATGTGAAAGAGAGAGAGAGCAGAGACAATGGCTGGTTTGATTCAAATCTAATTCCACTTCTATTCAACCTTTTTAAGCATTTTTACATCAAGTCCAGGATAAGTTAATCCCTCCAGGTGAAGAGAAATTATCCTATTATTCTGTTGTATTAGCACTGAAATTTTAAATTTGTTTCATAACTGATCCACTGCTGTATTTCTGTACATCAGGCCAAAGCTCAGACCGTCTCTATGTCCCTGAGCTGATGAGCGTAAAACTGCTGTTAAATTGAGCTCCAGCGTTACTGTAAGTCCAGAGGAAGTATGGGAAAATATAGCAGTATGGCAGATTCATTTCTCCTCTGGTTGTGGCCACTGTAAGTAGTATGCAGATCAGATTAATTATTACAATCCCTCCAGGGATGCTGTGCTCTATTTGGACAGTGTAAGGCAGTGGTTCTCAACTGGTGGGTCGGGACCCAAAGGTGGGTCACGGAGAAGTTTCCACTGGGTCACGACTAGGTGTCTGAAAAAAATAAAATGGTGTCAAAAGTCCTGAAGTCCTGAGTAGACATGCATTGATACCTTTTGGTTTACCCTGTTTCACTGTGAAATTGGATAAACTTAAATGTTTGATCAATATTTGAACTAATTTATCTCATTTTCTTGCAAAAAATGGCTACTTTTCTCATGATAATGAAGTCATTTCACAAGATCCCTGGAAAACTGGCACAAATTCACATATAATGATGGGGCATGAGGCTATAAAATTGTCAGTTTTGTCCATTTTATTTTTTATATCAAGTAGTTTGGTCTAATCATGCTCCAACCTGCAGCATATTCATCTAGAAAAGCACTCGGAGAGCGCAGACCTCCGCCATTAGCCCTATCTTCCAATAGTGAAGAATCTTTTAAAAACATTCCTGGATCCAGTGATCCGGATCACTCCCAAAATCTAATTTGCCAATAAATCCCTCCCCGGTGGGGTGGAGACACGGTGAGGCAAAGCATTGCCTGCTGGTGCCAACAGATGCACTGACAGTCTCACCGGACGACTGGAAGTCGTGGCAGAGGGTGAATATTCCTCTATTCCTCCCAGTATTGTGAGTTTTCTTGCTACAATTCGCTGTCATTCTCTCTGTTACACTCCGACTCGTCTCTTTGACCAGGCGTGCGTCTTTCAGACTCTATAAACTCCAAAACTTTGAAAAACATGCTGCTGGTATTGAAGTTACTCATGTCTGCCATATCCTGGTGTAAAGTGGTAACAGCGCAGACCTCCGCCATTAGCCCAATCTCCCAATAGTACAGAATCCTTAAAAAAAATTCCTTGATCCAGACAGTGATCCGGATCACTCCCAAAATCTAATCAGTTCTTCCTTATGCCAATCCTGACACTTGCTGAAAATTTCATCAAAATCCATCTATAACTTTTTGAGTTATGTTGCTAACAAACAAACTAACTAAATAACTAACTAACTAACCCACCCGATCACATAACCTCTTTGGCAGAGGTAATTAACTAAACATACATTGTTGAACATTTTTTGGAAATTTGGGTTGTGATCTTTCCTAAGACAGATTTTTGCCCATTACCCAAAAATGATTCGAGCCATGTCCATCTACATCGTGCTAGATATGCTGCACCTAACCTCAGTGCAAAACCAGGCACTGAACGCAAAGGGGCTGATTAAATCACCTGGTTATAATTGACTTATGACTCATACAAGTTGTGCAATAAACAAGGTAAAACACTGCAGAAACACCAGTTTTCATCGACACCTTGCTAGTTAGCAATTAGCAACAACAGCTAGGCTAACCAGGTTAGTCTGTGTCATCCCAACCAGTTCTAAATGTCTAAAAATCAAAATTCCTGCAACTGCAAAACAAGGTCAGAAAATCCTAAGCAGCTATTTATGATTTACTCTCCACTTGTCAGTTCATCACGGAAACTGTGGTGCTTCCATTTCATGCTGAAGTAAAGTAAAAAGTCATCCTAACAGCACACAGTAGATACAGATAATCTGACATCTGATTTAATACTTTTTAAGACCCTTTTCATTCTTTTTAAGACTCTGTTGAATCTTCAATTTCTAAGCGGTTACATTAACAACACAGTTATGTATATTCTCTGTGCTGATAGTAGGACAAAAATGTGACAACAAAGATGCTGAAGGTTTTTCTTCTGACAGTCTGCAAATCAGACATTTTAGGATTGATTTTCACAATCGGTGCACCTCTAGTGGAAACAATAACTACACCTGGATGTATGACCTCCATGTCTCATCTCTTAACTTCATTAACGTGTGATTTTGGACAAACATGCAACAGTAGCACTTGGCTAAGCCTGTTAGCATTACACCGAGCTCTGCTGCTAACTGGACAAAAAGGTCTCCAAAGTTAAAGCCCCCATGAGTGAATCCACTTCCTGCCGCTGTGATTGGGTCATCAGGACAATCTGCACATGAGGAATGGTTTGGACTAACAGCAGAGCTGCTGTGAAATTGGCTGAGCACAGTCATGCTCCCAGGAGCTCAGAGGCTCCGATATTAATGGCTGCACGTCCTCTCCTGCACACTCACTCCAACCAGAAGAGCTAAAGGGGAATTTCATGTCATTTAAAGAAAGCAGCAGTTTAACTCTGGCTGCAACTATTTATCTAAAGGAAATACAGAATAAAGAAGTTTTTAGTTATAAAAAGTGGTAGAAATATTTCATCTGTACTGTGTTTGTTTTAAACTTTGTTGGTATCCTATTAAATTTAAAAGTCCAGGAGGAGTCTGTATCTGGTGATGAAGGATGCTGAATTTCCTTTGACATCCAAAAGCAAAAGAAAGAGAAATCTTTAATGGTTTTCAACACTGCCATCAGCTTGGATTGTAGAGTACTCTGATAGTTTTTCAACACCACGTTTTAAACAACACAATATCTGTTATTTTTACATTAAAGTTATGAAAAAAACGGATTTACTGTCATATTTTCAACACAAAGGAGAAGCAGTTGGCAAACTTTGACTGGTACCGCCTTATTCCAGCTGTAAACATCCTGATCTAAGTGTCATGGCTGCAGCAGGTTAGAACTAAAACAACAGAACGTATGTCTGATTCCCCTAAAGCTGCAGAGTCTGAAGAGCTCTCCACCACCCCCACTGTGTACTCGCACCACAGCGTGGTGTCAGGTACATACAGTACCAGCATCACCTGGTTTAACACATGTTTCCATGGCAACAGCATCAGGACCAACAGTGATTAGGAGTCAGAAAGGGGGGGGGGGCAGAGAGTAAAAGCAGAGCAGGTTTACTCACTGTCCTCTCCTGGGCAGGGCATGCCGGGTCGCTCTGGGATACTGGGGAACACTGAAACACAAACAACAAAAATATAAACAAACATGTTTATCCCTGAGGGGAGGTTCTGCACATTTATGTGCTTTTCATTCTTCTTTTTTGGCTGTGTTCACGTATATGGCATGAATTTTAGCAAGATGGTGTATTTTCATTTGATCTTGTTATTTCCTGCTCAGCTCCTACAGTCAGTCTAAAATACACTGAAACAAGTAGAATTACACTACAGCTGTTGAGAGCAAAAAAGCCCCATTGAAACCCATTCAAACTGACATTTTTGATCTCACTTCATTGAAGCATAATACATGCATTTTATTTAGGGCTGTTAACATTAGCGTGTTAACGTTTGTGATTAATCTTGAAACCTTAACGTGTTAAAAAAGATGACTAAGTTTGACCACCCTTGCTCCCGTGGTCCTCCTGCACGGATGTTTATGTGCTTGGGGGTGAAGAGGTGAGAGGGTCAGACACAGCCAGCAGTGATGGATGAGAAGACAGACCCAGGTCTGCTTAATGGTGATTTTCTTTTTAAAAAGCTGGAGAATGTTAGTGAAGATAAAACCAAAGCTGTGGGTACATGCTGCAGTGATGAACTGTCTTTACACCAAAGCACAACGAGTCTGAAGTTCCACCTTCAGGCAAAGCACATCTTTACTAATGTTAGCAAAGACGCAAACAACAACACGGGATCAAGCCATGGTCATACCACTCTGTTCAGCTGCTTCAGGACAGTTTTCTTCTTCTGCTGCTCAGATAAACGCTGAAAAGTGCTCCAAAACTTCAAGACAGTCCTGTTTGTTAACAATATTAATCCAGTGTAGAAATCCGCGCTGGAATCGGCAAAATTGAAGTTAATTAGCAAACTTTACCAGCTTAAGACAAATATGATACATTCAGTTAACCTCAGTAAATTAGACGACTGTATTCTTTCCCATAAAAATGGGAAAATGTAGTTTTGATGAAAAACTTCAATAAATACAGTGTGAATGTGTGTTTATATGTGAGGGATATACAATAGATGTGACAGACTAAATCACAGCTTTTTAACTGAAGCTCTACTCAGTTAAGCCCACTTTAGTTTAAATATTTGACCTTATTTTGTCTTTCCACCAAACTATAGAAAGTATTGATAATGGTATCGACTCTGATCAGCACTTTAATGTGCTGTACATAGAATTAAAGAAAAAAATAAAACACTCAACAATAACAAACTTTAAAAATCTAAAAATATACCAGAACTATTTTAAAAAATGCTGTGATTAATCATGATAAATCACAGCACAGTGATGTGATTAACTTGATTAAAATGTGTAATCGAGTAACAGCACCAGTTTTATTATATCTGAGCGTCGGTCTGCCCAGATCATTTTTACTACTCTGCACCAGATGGTGTAATTTTGACCATATTTGGAATATGGAGAAAAAAACGTTCTATCCAATATATAATAATGCATAAAAATCAATGCCGCAGCTAATCATTCAACACATAGAAATTAACTTTGCATGTAGAATATTGAAAATAATTGAATGTTCTTTTTTCCATTAAAAACATGGTGGCCTCATGACATTTAAAGGGTTAAAGTATTTGAAAATTAATAAATATTTAATATTAACAACCAGGTCAGTTGTAGGTGATAAATATTGCTCAATGAAAGAAGAATAAAATATTAATGCATATTTCTTATAGCTGTTGTATAAAAGTGTGATTTTTTGGCACTAAGCGGCTTGAGAGTGAGTATTTGACATTGCACAAAAAACGACAAAGCCCAAAAATCTACGTTGCTGCTAATCATTGACTTACCCCCAGCTGTAATAATTAAACACAAAAAAATGAGTTTGCATGTAGTATATTGAATATAATTCATTTTTCTGTTATTATTTCATTGGAAAACATGGTGGCCTCCTGACAAAAAAAACTGCCATTCAAAGGGTTCAAATCTTTGAAAATTAATGAATATTTGATATCAATAATTAGGCCAGTTGTAGGTGAATAAATTAGCCCAAAGAAAGTAGAATAAAATATTAATGTATAATACTTTTTATAGCTACTGTATGAAAAGTGCCTTTTCTGCACTTAGCAGCTTGAGTGCGACTAACATCAAAATAATCCCTAAGGGTGAATAAATACTTCAACATAAATATTGGTATAACTAGAATTCAGCATTTTGATTTGATGTTTTTAATTCTCCAATATAGCAGAAGGGGTCAAAGGTCATGAAAATGAAAACCCCAAACCCTGACCTATATCCAAACCATCAACACGCTGTGCTTCAAATCATTAAACAAACAGATCTCGACTAAACAAATATTTGATTTCTAGTTTTTCAATGAAAGTTTTCAACTGTGCTGCTTTTCCTGTCAGTTTCCATCAGTCTCAGACAGGTGTGCTCGTTAGTTAGCCAGGTGACTCTAATTAAAGGGAAACTACTTAAAGAGGTTGTTCTACATTATGATGCAAGTCACAGGTTTCATGTAATATGGGAAAAAGAAAAAATATTTCTGCAGATTTAAAGCCTGAGATAGTGTTAAAAGTCTGATGTGGATGTTTCAGGAAAAATGAAGAATGATAATCGTACTGTGAAAAGATTTGTGTGTGATTCAGAGCGCAGATGGGTTAGTTCAGATAAAGGTATATTGGGGAAATCTTCTGTAAGGCAAAATCATCATATTAAGAGAGCAGCGGTGAAAAATCCATTGATGAGTAGGTATTTGAAGCTGCTGATGCAGGATCCTCCAGAGGCTTGCTGTTGAACGTAAAGCTGTATTTCAGCCACCCTTTACCAATGCCAAAAAGGAGGAATGATTGTAGTGAGCTACCCCCTAAATCTTCTTTTCTCTACTGTGATCAGTAGATTAACTTCTATCACAAGAATAATATAAAATATAAAAGCTATCTCACCGTGCAGCAGCAGTCCAGACTTCTTCTTAGTCCGATTGTAGATACGAAAAGCTTCCTCCAGCTCCATCTGAGACGAGATGGTACAAGGATCTCCTGCACAAATAAACACAAGCAGGCACTTTTAAGGATAGCAGGAACAGGGCGCCCATGAAAACGCAGCTGCTGTTCCCGTATTGAGCGGCTAACTCGTCCCATCCCTGCTCTCCTGAGCATCAAACACACGGTCTAACAACAATACCCATAGACGCACCGAAGAGATGTTAGATATTGATATGGTATTTAAATGTAGTTCAGACCTAAAAATTCAGTCCTTAAAATGTCCATTTTACAGGAAATTTTAGTCCTTAAACCAAACTTTAAAGTATGAGGAATGATGATGAATAAAGAAAAAGACGTCCAGCCTAAAACTCCACTAAGTTATTTGTTAAATATTTACAGCTGATAGGCAGATTTATAGCCAAAATATCAGTTGCAAATATCATCAGATATGTTCATATCTGCTGAAACCAATACCAGATGCTGCAGTGAATATGACATGTTTATGATCCAAAATCAACGTGTTTAGGATGCATACAGTATCCTGAGGCTGAGGGAAATACCCAGCCCCCTGAGACGAGTCTGCAGCCTGGTAAACAGTCTCTCTGCCCTCCACAGCTCATCATCAGTGTTAAAGGCCAGAGCAGGTGAGTGCAGACAGATAAAGAGTACCTGAGGAGAGGATCACACACCTTCATCATCGATCCACTTCAGCGTGATCGGCTGCTGCCTGGCAACGCTGCACATCCCTCTCACCTCAGTGCACAGCTCTAGAAAGGTTACCGAGGCCGCCAGGTCTGTGATCAGCATGTCCCTGAATAAACACAGGCACACAGACAGAGATGAAGTCACTCAGAAATCCTTCAGGACAATCCAACAAGTCGAAGACAGCTGCATGAGAGGGATTCACTCACAGTAACTGGTATATTAAAAATTGATGGGAATAAAATGATGAAAAGAACCAGCAAAACAATAAAAAAACACATTAAAAAAGAGACAAAAAAGAGACTAAAAGATAACAGAAAAATTATTAAAAAAAGATTGACAGAAAAATTGACCAAAAAATTGCTGACAAATACGACATAAAAAAGAAAAATAATCACAAAAAATAACACACAAAAAAAAAATTAAAAAAGAGACAAAAAAAAAACAGAAACTATGAAGAAAAAAATGACAGAAACAATAAGGGAAAAGGTGAAAATAATTACACAAAAAATTTTAAAAAAATAATGGAAAAAATGATGGTTAATAAAGCTGGAAAAATGACCAAAAAAAGTAAAAAAACACATTAAAAAAGAGATGAAAAATAGACAAAAAATTAAAAAATCATGAAAAGAAAATTGACAGAAAAATTGCGTAAAAATGACAAAAAAAAAACATTATGAAAGAGACAAAAAATAACAGAAACAATGAAAAAAATGTGAAAATAATACACACAAAAAAGAAAAAATAACAGAAAAAAACAGATGGAAAAAGACAAAAAAAAAATAGAAGAAAAAATTGACCAAATAAAAATGACAGGAAAAATCAAAGAAAAAATGATAGAAAAATAACAAAAAAATTATGAAAAAAATGTAAATTTATGACAAAATTATGAAAAATAAGGGGAGAAAAATTACATTAAAAATAGAGGAAAACAATGAGTACAAAAAAATAACCCAAAAATGATAACAAAAATTATGACAAAAATTGACGAAAAAATTTCATCAACAGTAAACTCTCTCTACAGGCTGGTTCCCTCAGAGTAAAGGAGTCTTTAGAACCAGAATTAAAGGAAGCATTATCCTGATTGGGTTGAGTCTGAAACAGCATCACACGTTTCCTAGCTTACCACAGAATTCAAGTAAAACAGGCAAATACATTTGTACATTTTCCTTCTTAAATGCTTAACTCAAGCCTACAAAAACTAACATCTATTTCATAGGAGAAACTTGCTGTATTTTTTTATATTCTACATTATTTGTTCAGGCCTGGTGTTAATGCTTCATAGCAGTGGAGGGGGTGGTTATGATTATGATAATCATTTAACATCTAGCATTACAGTCTTATCAACATTAATCTTGTTCTGATCCTGCACCCAGCCAATGAGAGGCTCAGACAGAGGCAGCGTTTTATAAGGGTAGGAGCTGTAAAACTAGAAACACACATAAGAGGAGACACCTGCATGTTAAACAGGAAGTATGAAGGTTTATATCAGAGCTGACCTTCAAACACCCTTATCAGTGAACCTTTATTTAAAATAAGGGTGTGTGTGGGTGTGTGTGCACGCTCAGATACTCAACAACTCTGCAGCTAAAGAGTAAAGGTCCTACTGCAGACTAGGGCTGGGAAATATGCACCAAAAATCATACCTTACACAAGAAATGCCTGGGTTATTAGATATTCATAATTACAAATGATTGTAAAAGCATCAATTAAACCATACTGACACCTGTTAAATACAAAAATAGAAATCCTAGACTCCTGATATTCGGTGGCGTTAACAGACTGTATGTGAGGCCACAGCATTGAAGAGCACCAGGACTAGGTGCTGCTGATAGCAGGAAAACACTTAAGAGCAGCAGTCTTTCTCCATTAAAGCCTGTAAACTCTGGAATTCATTGCCATTGAAATAAAACTACACAGACATTTAAAATCCTTCACTACAAGTTAAGTGCTGGCTGGAAATTAACAAGAGCTGAACTCTTAAAATCTTGAGAAAACACCAAAATCAACACAGAGAACAGGGGGAAATACAACATCCATGTCCTCCCAGGGCTTCTGGGATTTTGGGTCCTGATTTTGACTAAAGAGGTGGTGATGGGGTTGTGAGGAGAGTGGCTGTAGTAAACTGTCTAAGCCTGAGAGTGTTCAGACTGACAGGGGTTGTTTTTAAATCAACATCACAATATAAACAACAGTATGTAACCCTGAATCTCAGTGAAGACGTGCTGATTTCTCTTCAAAACTCCATGTATGACCCGACCTGTCTACAGACTGAATCAAACATATTTAAGTGTTTGTCTTTAAACCTGTGGAACACCTGAAGAATGCTGCTGTAGGTAGAAATACAGCAGCCAGGAGTGTGTGTGTGTGTGTGTGCTGTGTGTTGGACTCTGACAAGGTGGAGCAGAGACAGCTTGCTTCCCAGCATGCTTTGCTCCATACTGTCAACACCCACATGAGTCAGAGTGGAATGATCTCTCTAAAGCATGCACACCAGTAAAGTCTGATATTGATCTGGTGTTTGTCTCGATTTAAAGCAGAGGATCATTTTGATTTAATCGATAATGTTGTCTGAGTTATTTTACATTTTATCAGCTGTTTATCTCACTGGACTTCATCATACTATTTATTATCAAATAAATGCAAAACTAAGTTTTTGTGCTTGGAGCATTTCGATATAATTAACATTTATGTCATAGACAGGAATGTGTGAGTTATCAGCAAATTATTGACACTTCTGCCAAAATCTATCTATAGTCTATCAGTGAAAGCTAATAGGCTATTTAAAATTCATTTAAAAAATTCAAGGATTCTAGGAGAT
This sequence comes from Cheilinus undulatus, assembly GCF_018320785.1. Classification (NCBI taxonomy): domain Eukaryota; kingdom Metazoa; phylum Chordata; class Actinopteri; order Labriformes; family Labridae; genus Cheilinus; species Cheilinus undulatus. Next base: position 2,665,500 of record NC_054875.1, read on the forward strand.
GATGTATAACTGAGTGTAATAGCTTGATGCTAACACAGAATGGAAATCGCCTTCAACAAGCTAACAGCGTTAGCATTGCTTCAGGCTAAATTTAACTGAAGAATGGATTTATACCAGTATCTGATATGCAGATACACTATATTGCCAAAAGTATTCACTCAGCCATCCAAATAATGTAAATCAGGTGTTCCAATCACTTCCATGTCCACAGGTGTATAAAATCATCACCTAGGCATGCAGACTGTTTCTACAAACATTAGTGAAAGAATGGCTCGCTCTCAGGAGCTCAGTGAATTCCAGCGTGGTACTGTGATAGGATGCCACCTGTGCAACAAGTCCAGTGGGGAAATTTCCTGGCTCCTAAATATTCCACAGTCAGCTGTCAGTGGTATTATAACAAAGTGGAGGCCATTGGGAACGACAGCAACTCAGCCACCAAGTGGTAGGCCACGTAAAATGACGGAGTGGGGTCAGCGGATGCTGAGGCACATAGAGTGCAGAGGTCACCAACTTTCTGCAGAGTCAGTCACTACAGACCTCCAAACTTCATGTGGCCTTCAGATTAGCTCAAGAACAGTGGTAGAGAGCTTCATGAGTGGGTTTCCATGGCCGAGCAGCTGCATCCAAGCCATAAATCACCAAGGATGCGGTGGTGTAAAGCACGGCGCCACTGGACTCTAGAGCAGTGGAGACGCCTTCTCTGGAGTGACCAATCGCGCTTCTCCATCTGGCAATCTGCTGGACCAGTCTGAGGTTGGTGGTTTCCAGGAGAACGGTACTTGTCTGACTGCATTGTGCCAAGTGTAAAGTTTGGTGGAGGGGGGATTATGGTGTGGGCTTGTTTTTCAGGAGCTGGGCTTGGCCCCTTAGTTCCAGTCAAAGGAACTCTGAATGCTTCAGCATACCAAGAGATTTTGGACAATTCCATGCTCCCAACTTTGTGGGAACAGTTTGGGGATGGCCCCTTCCTGTTCCAACATGACTGTGGACCAGTGCACAAAGCACGGTCCATAAAGACATGGAGGAGAGAGTTTGGTGTGGATCAACATCAGTGTGTGACCTCACAAATGTGCTTCTGGAAGAATGGTGAAAAATTCCCATAAACACACTCCTAAACTTTGTGGAAAGCCTTCCCAGAAAAGTTGAAGCTGTTATAGCTGCAAAGGGCGGACCCACGTCATATCAAACCCTATGGATTAAGAGTAGGATGTCACTTAAGTTCATGTGCAAGTCAAGGCCGGTGAGTGAATACTTTTGGCAATATAGTGTATGTATATGCATATACATAAACCCTCGATTTCAAAGCAGGGGTGGGAAGTAACTACATTTACTCTATGGCTGTAGCTGAGTAGTGTTTTGGGGTTCTTGTACTTTTTTACTACATTCTGAAATCAGTGCTTTTTCTTCTACTTTAACCAGAGTAACTGTACTTTAACTTGAGTACAATAATCCTGTACTTCTTCAGTCTCTGTGGAATCAGTACCATATAGAGAGAGAATGCTAGAAACAGCAGGTGTTTAGATGTGTTTACTTGTGTTTGGATGTGTTTACATGTTGTTCAGCGATCTCTGCTGGGATTCTTTTGCTCATGTCTCTGGTGGACTGTTGTTTTAGATGTGAGACACATTTGCACCATGTGTGATTTATCTAGGGCTGAACAGTCCGCAAAAATAATCGAACTGCAATTTTTTCCTGCAATATTGCAATTAAAAATGTGATTATTTAGTTTCCACATTGTTTCTGTTGTTTAACAAACATGAGCAAGAAATCATTCTGTATTATAACAAGTACAATATTAGATCAGTTAAACTAGGGCTAAATTTAGAAAAAAATATCTTACTGTGATTTTGGCTTATACAGCAAATTTGATATCAATTGCTTTATTGAAGGGGACGATCATTTCTCATGTTATTCTCATTTTGATGAAGAAAAATAAATGCATGAGCACGAAAAGTAAGATTTTTGTACAAAAAATAAAAAATAAAAAAGACAACTGAAGGTTTGAATAAGGTATAATGCAGTGATACTCAACGCATGGCTCTGGAGCCAGAGGTGGCTTTTTTTGCAACTTTTTACTCAGTTTTTGCTACTTTTATCCCATTTTTGCCCTTTTACACCCTTTTTTCTTCTCATTTTTACCCATTTAAGCTACGTATTATCATTAAATACCACTTTTTTCCTAGTTTATGCCCATTTATGCCATTTCTTTTGCCACTCTTATCCCATTTTTGCCCTTTTTCACAATTTTTTCCCACTTTTCACCCAGTTCATCTACCTTCTTCCACTAAATACCAATTGTTTCCTCTTTTTTTGCCCATTTTTACCACTCTTGACTGCTTTTTGCCCATTTAAGTCACTTTTCACTCATTTTTTGTCACGGTTTTGCCACTTTAAGACCATTTCATCCCAACTGTAACTCGTTTTTTTGGTCAATTCTCACCCATTTTGATATTTTCTTACCATTTTTCCACTTTTCCTCCCCATTTTGCCAATTTTCACCCATTTTTGTTGCTTTTTGACCTATTTTGCCACCTTTAACTTACTGTTATTGCTACTTCAAGCTGTTTTTGCCACTTTTCACCACTTAGATTGCGGCTTTTGCAAAGGTATTTTTCAACTATTTGGCTCTTTGGTCAAGCAGGGTTGAGTAACACTGGTATAAAGTATAAAAAAAGAAAAAAGACTGTATCAAACTGGTATTTTGACACTTTTAAAGGTTAAAGAAATATTTCACTGTCTGTTGATTTAAAAATTGCAGCATGCCATATTCCGATTTAATATAATTTGCGATTAATTGCCCAGCCCTAAATTTATCCACTGAGTTGGGGTTCTCACCTGTGACTTCAGGTGCTCCTAAATGACACATGATGAGTAGTAGTCATCAGTGAGCATTGCAGAGTTACTGCTGCTCTCTCACTGGGGAATATTTAACGAAGGTGTAGTTTCAGTATATGTAGTGTGGACTGATATATGTGAATTTTAGGTATCTATGAGTTTAACGCTGTCAGAGTTGCTTTGTATTTTGCATTATTAGGAAGAACTTTGCCCGGTGCAGGCGTTAAAAAACTGAAGTCTGCTGTCTGTGTGCACTCAAAGCCTGGGATTGTTGGCCCAGTGAATATATTAAAGATCTCTCTAAGGGAGGGCTCGGTCTGATCAAGAACATGAACCAACCCCTCAGCATGTTGATCTTTGAACTCTCTAATCACAAGATTTCTGTCCCTTTGAGTCTCTGTAGGCTGGTTACACCTATGACTGCTTACCATTAGGCAAAGGAAAGTAAAACCAAGGTGCTTCATGCTTTAAAAAGGGCCGTATGGCATTGGCAATGGTGTCCCTACTTTTTTGAGATGTGTTGTGGCCAACAAATTCAAAATGAGCTAATATTTTTCATGAAATGGTAAAATGTCTCAGTTTAACATCTGATATGTTGCTTACGTTCTAATGTGAATAAAATAGGGGTTTATGAGATTTGACAGTCTTTTTTTATTTATTTACATTTTACACAGCAACCCAACTTTTTTGGAATTTGGGTTGTAAAAGTAGCATCAAAACAGGGAAGGCAAAAGCCAGGGGCCTCCTGCTCCACATTGCCTCAAGGCAGAGGCGAAGATGTGAATCAAATGTGGGGTAAAAATTAAATATTATTCCAATAATTAAGATGAGTGTTTAGACTGTAAATAAGGTACACAGAGGGTGTGAAGTAGCATCAAAACAGAGCTTTATAAGCCAAAATATTCACTGTCTGAGTAAGTAAGCTAGCTTTTCATCCTCTGTGTTTTCTTCAGTCTAGCCTTTCATAACCCCATAATCATAAGGAGCCAGTCTGCCCAGCTCAGCAGACCCTGATACTGTTAATCCACCCAACATGGCCGACAGTCAATATTTGATTTTATAAGTCATTAATAATGAAACCATAGCTGTCGTTAAGTCTCGGGAAAACTCTGCAAAACACCAGAATATAAATAAAAAAAAGAGGACGACCTTTAAATAAAATGTGACGAATTATTCCATATTCCAATCTTACTCTGTCACAATTTCATTGTAATGCATTTTTGTTTGGATATCATAAGCCTAAGTGGTTAAAGAGTGACGTAATCAGGAATTTAACTGACCGAGTTTGACCCAAGTTAGTCACCCCTACCAACTGAGCCATGACACCCCCCTCGTATCCGGCAGTTATTCCACAGGTGCCCCCCCCTCTCCCACCTATCATCGCTAACATTGGGCTAACTCCCCCCTACCCATTTAAAATCTACTTACCCACAGTAATGCGCTTTAATTTTCACCCAGTCAGACTCCAGGTCCATTATGGATCCGTTTGACGCCAACATGTGCATACTTCACAGTTCGGTGTTTCCTCCCGGCGGTTACCGAACTGGAACAACCTCTCGGTGCTATGTGGACATAATACGGTCAAAAGTGCCGGTAAAGAGCAGTGGAACTTTCTGGAAGGGCAGCTCGTCGACTTTCTTTAAAGTTTCTTCAGTTTAGTCAACATTACAAGCTTCTACGGAGGAGGAGAGGGTAAGCTAGTTTGTGTCGCACTTTCATTTCCGGTTACACATTTCAAAATAAAAGGCAGTCATAAAATCCGATTTATTGTGCCTTTAGGCTGTCTAAACTCTGTTATGGCGGTATTATTCAATACAGTTTGTTGTAAAACCATTTCAGTTTCAGATTTTATAATGAGTAGTGTCACATACTGCTAAATGTTTTTAAATGATTATAGGTTAATTTCAGAAGAATAAATTAATCATAAAATATAAGAAAACTACTACAACCATGATCGTAATTGTTGAAAAACAATAGGGATGTTTAAAAATATGTTTGGTAACACAAAAACAAGAAATTACCCACTACTACTGAGCGGCTTATGTTTTTGTTGCTTTGGTATCAAAACGGGTGTTGTAATTGTTATCAGCAGAAATATGGGGATGATAATCAGATTAAGAGAAAAAAAAAAAGGAGTTTACAATAGAAAAGAAACTTGAAAAAAATACTACACCAACTCCAGATAGGTTTGGTCGCTGTGAAAAATGTAAATAAAACTAAAGTCAATTTTTGTCAACGCTCATGAACCTGTATTGTATTTACAAATGATATGTTGATAGTTTCTTACCAGATGTTAGAGCTGCAGGCACTGATCCAAAAATGCAAGTTTATTAAACTTTCTTGTCAATGAATGCTTGTATTTACATTTTTACACAGCACTCCAACTTTTGAGCTTTTATTTAAAGGACTTTGCTACATTGGTGCTTCTTTAAATGTTTCTTTATAAATACTTTATGGAGGTTTTTCTTGTCTTTTTATGTTTTAGTCATCTGTTTATTTTTTCTTTAAGTCAGCAGCTGTTTAAGTTGTTCTCTTCTATTAGCCTATACATGTATCTTGGTTTAATCCTCTCTTTTGTGAAGGTCTTTTTTAGTTATTGGGATTTTTTTCTCGCCTGTCTTATAAAGCATTGTCAATGTTGGTTTTGTTCAGTGTTATGTAAATAAACTTTATTATATTTAATCTGCACAGACACCTTTCATGATGTCTTCCGTGTGTATTTAAATTCGTTACTGGTGATTTCACTGTGATAAGGATCATAGCACAGACAGAGCTTTTATTTTGAAATCTTAAATCTTTTTGGCGGGAACCACTCTGTCTAAATTGACGTTTTCATATGCGTCACTATGGTTACCGAGATCCAAATTCACCTGCCCCATTGTTTCAAACGGAGCATGTTCTTTAACCTAAGTAAACCATCTTTAATAATCATGTTGGGGTTTAAAACTAGAGGATGGTTGACTATTTCAGGGAAAGATTCATTTAAACATCTAGCATTTTTTTTTATTCCCTATTTAAGTCCTCTTGGCCTCAGAACTACCATTTTATCATGTTGTTTTATTTTTATGTCATTGTAACGAAATAGAAATATTTTCAAACGTCATAACAACTATTTGTTGCTAATGGCAACAATAAATAAATAAAAATCACTTTCTTGACATGCAGCTGCAAGCCTCCTCCGTGTAATGCAGTCATTTGGCGCCACCTGCTGGTTGATTAACTAATTACCTCAATAAGACGTCAAAGTCCAGTTGTTGTAAAAAAGATAGTAGAGTGGAGCATCTCTATTCCATTTTGTCTGTTATAAGATGATAAATAGGAGAGAATACAGGTAGACTGGGACAGTTTTTGCTGCAGGTCTGCTTTCCTAATGTGTGAAAATGAAATATGATATTTGGCTCAATGTTGACACAACTGACACAAAACTAATCTGGCATTTAGAATTCACTTTTATACCTTTGCTTTCATTACAAATTTCAAACAGATGAGTTAAAATGCTGCTCTCACTAAAATGAGTGTCAAAGGTGAGAGCTGTCGTGTTCATCTACTTCTAGAACCCTCACTCTGCCGGCCTGCTCTGTTTTAATGCAGTCATTTGGCGCCACCTGCTGGTTGATCAATGAATGTCCTCCAACAGAGTAGACACATGAATGGGGTAAAAAAAACAATAGATCTGTGGTTTCCAGACTTTTCCGCCTCCTTTGGCAGGTGAAAATAACTTCCAGCCCCCTCATCTGTCCCCATGCATAAATGTATGATGATATACTCAGAAGATCCTGTCTCACACAGAGAATGTAGCAGAAGAGAGACGTATGGCTCTCTCTCTAATTCCCATTGTTGTACAGGTGAAGCCAGGGCAAGTAATGAACCATCATATTTTCTCACCCTTATATGAGCCCCTGACAGGCCGTCCCAATCTAACAGTCTGGCTCTGCCCCTCTTCTCAATGACTGGAACTGCAGGTTGAGTCATGAGACTAAACAGATTATTTTACCAGCACAAATAAATCAATAAGACGGTTCAATCAGGAGTATCATTAGACATTAAGCTCATAGTTCTGGTATTAAAGTCCACAGACAGTAAGAGTTGTTATCAGTCATACAAAGGAACAATGTTCATGAATTACTGGTTCAAAAACAGCTGGAGACCAGATCCACTGCAGCCTGTCCAGGATGTCCTCATTCAATGACAGCTGGGGTCTGCTCCAGACCCCTGCAACCCCAAACAGGACAAGCTGTAGACGAAAATGTCTTTAATGCCTTTTATAATGAATCTATGTTCACTTTTATGATTAAATTCAGCAGCACTTTTAACCCTCGCTCCCTTGTAATTTTAAGCATGGTTGAGGCCAGTGTGTCCAGAAATTGGACATGCATATTAGTGTTAACAAAATAATCATTTTTCAACATTTTTTTTTACTTTCACTGCTTCAGATCTCTTCAACAACTTCAACCCTGACCACTAAAAAAAAACAAACAAAAAAAAAACATCAATGTTACACCCTTTTTATGCCAGTTATTGTACACCATGTCACTGTTATTTTATATGGTAAAAAAAAAAAAACATAAAAACACCATATTTCCCATATAAAATGATCTAGATAAAAAAAACTTTTAGAAAATAAATACAGTCTGGGCCATGTTAATGATGAGTAGCAAAATTGATTTAGATGCATTGAAATTTTTTTTGTAGTGCCAAATGCCATATTTTAGCTCCATCTGTCCTTATACGTCCATATTGTGGACATACAGAAAACTCGTCAACAACTTCAACCCTGACCATTAAAAAAAATCAATGCTACACCCTTTTTACGCCAGTTATTGTCCACTATGCCTATGACTTGGATTCAGTCAGATAGCGTCCATGCTAAACAGATGAGTCTATCGGAGAGAAAAACACGCCAGTTTTACCATCCTTTTCTCCAGCCTCCTCCTCTACCAAATCATACGTGAGCGAATGCATTTGTTCATGTTAGGTTTATTTTATGTATAGGCATAAAAAAATCAGAGGAAATATGTAGGGTATGAATCACAAACACGTGCTTTTCCACCTTTAACCAAAATGTGACTGCGATTACGCTCATTACACATGTATATAAATTTACTGCATTTTTGAGATATGATATATTCTCTCCTACTGATTGAAAGGACCCGTGCATCCTCATGCATGTCCATCCACTTGCTATGAAGTGAGGGCAAGGTTGAAATTGTCCAAATGTCCCCCTTTCTCAGTCCAAGACTGCAGGACTCAGAAGTAGCATTTTCGACTGTAAACACTTCACCTACGGCGTGTCTGGTTGTACTCATAGCTCCTGGCTCTCTACCTGTGTGTTGGAGTTTTCCCCAGTGGACAAAAGGGTTGCTTCCTTGCACCTTTGGGTCGGGAAACAGTCCTGACTGTTATTTGTGCTTATGCGTCAAACAGCAGTCCAGAGTACCCACCCTTTTTGGAGTCCTTGGGATGGGGGCTGGAAGATACCCCTACTGGGGGACTCCATTGTTCTGCTGGGGGACTTCAACGCTCACGTGGGCAATGACAGCATGACCTGGAAGGGCGTGATTGGGAGGAACGGCCTGCCTGATCTGAACCTGAGCGAGTTCAGTTGTTGGACTTCTGTGTGTAAAATACCTTGTCACATAAATGTGAATAAAGTAATTAATCAATGAAAAAGAGAGGATAAATAAAGTGCTAAAAGAATAAATGTGATTTAAATTGATAAAATAAGTGCTCTTATTCTACCTAAGAAAGGTATTTGTATCGGCAAATCAGAAGCCTGCCTTTAGCATTAAGTCCCACCTTCCCGTTGCTAGGCAACACCAGTGTGAAGGAGCAAAAAACGCCCGTTCAGGCAGAGACGAAGAGCAACCAGAGCAAGTTGGAAGAAAAGTTACCAGAAGTGAATTTAATGACAGAAATACATGTCAAACGCAGGAGATAAAGTCAAAACGGACTCTAAAGAAGATAATCTAACCCTCGACAAAGTGTTTCTAGCTGAAAGTAAGTAAAAACGAGTTTATTCAACTCAGTATTCGTTAGCATATTAGCATCTCGATACTAGTGCTAGCTTAAATCACTACGCTATTAGCTTCTTCTGCTATTCAGAAAGTAGAAAATTGAAAGACTTTTGTCATCTACTGTTGCAGGAAATAAGAAAACCTGTGCTTTACTGGGTGCTGACATGTTTTATGTCCGTGCTCAACCTACCCAGAGATGGGTGAGCATGTTTATCATTGTTTTACTCCTTTAACACTAGCTCTTTAGCATTTTCTCTGTTAAACACTGTATTTAGCCACAAAAGCATCTTCCATTTACACATCTCTAAAAATATATAGTTCTATTGAGTAAGAGTTTCACATTTAAAAGTTATTTACTGTATTGAATTAGTTGTGTTTTGCACTTAATGTGAAAAATGTTGTTTTAAAGCAGCTGAAGCCATTTAATCCACAAAAGTGTCTGTTTAAAGGTTTGTATACTAAAAAATGGAAATGTTACAAAGATAAATGTTAAGCTTAATAATTAAAAAAAAAAGTGATTTAAAGGTTAATTCATATGCATTATTGCATTTGATAGCAATTAAAATGTGATATTAAGAATTCATTGTGGTGTTTTATTTTGTATTGAGTGTTTTATTTTGTTAACTTCCGGTTTCTGGAGCTGGTTGCTGGCTGGTAACTTTCCTGTGTTTCTCCTGAGGCATTCACCCTGCCCCCCTGGTGCTGTGGAGAGTCACACCTGCAGCGAATCACTGATTGACTCACGCTACTTAAGACCGGCTGCAGCTCTCTACAGCGCCTGAGTCTTGTCTACCTTACCACGCGGTTAACGTCAGCTCCAGGCTCCTTCTCGAGATCCTCCAGAGAAGTTTCTAGTGCTCTTTTGATGATTTATTCGAGTAATCTCCAGTGCTTGTACTATTTGTGCTTACCTCTAACGTGCCTCTCCTCCTTCTTCCACTGCCTCCTGCTCAGATCACCACAGCCAGCTCCAGCACACTCTTACTCCCTCTTGGACTCTTGGACCCCCCCCCCTTCACTTACCAGCACAATAAACTGTTTAAACTGCCTTAAGTCTCCGCATCCTGAGTCCAACCATTACACAAACATAACATTCATGTCTTTTTGTATTTTTTATTTCATGTTGATTTTCTTCATGCTGACCCGTCCAGCGAAGTTGATGGTGAGCCTTCCCACCTGGATCTAGAGAGAGACCCCTGTGACCCCTGGACAGGTTCTGCTGCACTACCCGGTGTGGTAGGCCCTGAATTAACAAACACACTCACACTCTATCGTAAAATCCCCTTTCTCAATCAGCACACACATACATTCACATACACCCAAGAACTCTGAACTACCCAGACTTATCTTATTAGCCTATTCTTTTATCCTGGGAACTTGGACTTCAACGTTTTTTTTTGGACTCTTCTTTGCAGTTGGACTCAACTAAATACTTGCCCCCTTCTGGAGAATTGTTAGTGGCAAGGTTATAATAGTTTGGGATTTTTCATTAGTTTTTATTTTTATTTTGTTTTCACTTTCTGTATTCAATTTCAGTTTAGGTTTTATTAGTTTTTAATGCTGGTTTGTTAGTCTAGTTTTATTGCAAAATGTTTTGTTTTAGTTTAGTTTTTATTAGTTTTAGTTTTTCAGGGCTAGATGTCAGGGCTGAGTGACATCATACATTTTTAAACACATTTTCAAACAGACTACTCTTCACTTATCATTTTATTTACTTAACGATGATGTTTGAATACAACTCCAGACATAAAACTACCACCGTGTGAAGTCTTAACCAATCAGGTCAGGGAATTTTACACTCCCCAGACCCTGGTGTAGATGCCAGTCAGTCTGGTTGTGTCAAAGACTAAAACTAAGTAATATATTTTGTCTCCATTTTTATTTTATTTTAGTTAGTTTTGTAAGGGTACTATACAGTTTTAGTTAGTTTTCGGGGGGGGTTTTTTTGGTAAAGCTTAGTTTTTAGTTAGTGTCAGTTAACTAAAATTATTTTTGAATTTTAGTTTTAGTTATTTAGGTAGTTTTTGTTAAGTAGGCCTATAACAACCATGGTTAGTGGTTGATGTGTAGGAAGCTGTCCTCAAGTGACTGGTGTTTGTAATTCAAACCAATATAAAGGTTTATGTAGTTATTGTGAACTATGAATTGGAATAAGTAAAACTTGAATTTAAAGCTGTTACATAGCATTCAGGTTAAACAAAAAGGTGCACCCAAGATACATTTGATTTTGGCCAGTTTGATCCTCGAAACTGCTATTATTGCTAATTTTGTATATTGTTGAAATCTAATTGTGTTGTAAAACTATTTCATTTCCTTTTATTTTTAACTAAAACCGGCACATGTAAAAAATCATAAATCGGTCTCAGTGTCTGATTTGAACACTTCTTCTGGGCTGCAGCAGTCGAACCTAGGGCCTTTTCATACTTCCTATCAAAGTATTGATCCTAGTCCCCAAACAAGTGTTACATGTGCTAGTCACAGTTTGTCCATAACTAACACCATGTTGGAACATCAGGGTGTTAATAAGTGCACTTGGCACCAGGACACCCTAGGTCGTAGATCAATGATGGACTTTGTGGTTGTATCAGCTGATCTGTGGCTGTATGTTCTGGACACTCGGGTGAAGAGAGGAGCAGAGCTGTCAACTGATCACCACCTGGTGGTGAGTTGGATCAGGTGGTGGGGGAAGATGCCAGTCAGACCTGGTAGACCTAAACGAACAGTTAGGGTTTGCTGGGAACATCTGGCTGAGGACCCTGTCAGGATGGTCTTCAACTCCCACTTCTGGCAGAGCTTCGACCACATCCCGAAGGTGGCGGGGGACATAGAGTCCGAGTGGACCCTGGTTTGTGCCACCATTGCTAAGGTGGCTGTCATAAGTTGCGGGCTCAAGGTTGCTGGTGCTTGTCGTGGTGGTAATCCCCAAACCTGCTGGTGGACGCCAGAGGTGAAGGGTGTCATCAAGCTGAAGAAGGAGTCCTTCAAGGCATGGTTGACTTGTGAGACTCCTGAGGCAGCTGACAAGTACCGGCAGACAAAGTACCATGCAGTGTGGGAGAAGTTTGGTGAGGCCATGGGACAAGACTTTCAGTCTGCAAACTGTCTGGCAGCTCAGGCGGGGAAAGCGACTCTTTGTCTGCACTACAGGAGATGGGGAGCTCCTGACCTTGACTGAGAGTGTAGTTGGGCGGTAGAAGGAATACTTCCAGGATCTCCTCAATCCCACCGACATGCATTCCGTGGAGGAGGCAGAGCCGGAGGACTCAGGGGTGGGCTCACTCATCACCAGGGTTGAAGTTGCTGGGGCAATTAAGCAGCTCCACAGTGGCAGGGCCCTGAGGGTGGATGAGATTCACCCAGAGTTCTCTAAGGCTCTGGATGTTGTAGGGCTGTCCTGGTTGACACGCCTCTGCAACATTGCATGGACATTGGGGGAAGTGCCTCTGGAGTGGCAGACCAGGATGGTGGTCCCCAGAGGGTTCACACTCCTCAGCCTCGCTGGTAAAGTCTACTCCAGGGGGCTGGAGAGGGGAGTCTGACTTTTGGTTGAACCTCGGATTCAGGAGGAACAATGTGGTTTTCGTCCTGGTCATGAAACACTGGACCAACTCTATACCCTCGAGAGGGTGCTGGAGGGAGCGTGGGAGTCTGCCCAACCAGTTCACATGTGCTTTGTGGATCTGGAAAAGGTTTATGATCGTGTTTCTCGAGGCATCTTGTAGGGGGTGCTCTGGGAATATGGGGTTGATGGCCCATTGTTACGGGCTAATCGAACTCCGTATTGTTGAAGTGAGTGTTTGGTTCGCATTGCTGGCAGTAAGTCGAACTTGTTCCCAGTTAGGGTTTGACACCGCCAGGGCTGCCTGTTGTCACCGGTTCTGTTTATAACTTTTATGGACAAAATTTCTATGCTCAGTCAAGTGGTGGAGGGTGTCAGGTTCGGTAGCTTTAGGATTCCATGTCTGCTTTTTGCAGATGATGTGGTCCTGTTGGCCTCATCGAACACTGACCTTCAGTTGGCTCGGATGGTTTGCAGTCGAGTGTGAAGCAGTTGGGCTGAGGATTAGCACCTCTAAGTCTGAGGCCAAGGTTCTCAGCCAGAAAAGGGTGGACTGCCCACTCCGGGTCGGAGGAGGGTCTCTGATCCAAGTGGAGGAGTTCAAGTATCTCGGGGTGTTGTTCACAAGTGAGGGAAAGATGGAGAGGGGAGATTAAAAGACGGATGACAGACGGATTGGTTCAGACATTATACCGGTCAGTTGTGGTGAAGAGAGGGCTGAACCAGAGAACCAAAGCTCTAAATTTTACTGGTCGATCTACGTTCCAACCCTCACCTATGGTCACGAACTGTGGGTACTGACCAAAAGAACAAGATCGCAAATACAAGCAGCTGAGATTAGCTTTCTCCACAGGGTGTCTGGGCTCAGCCTTAGAGATAGGGTCAGGAGCCCAGACATCTGGGAAGGACTAAAAGTAGAGCCGCTGCTCCTCCACATTGAGGAGAAACAGATGAGGTGGTTTGGGCATCTTGTAAGGATGCCTCCCAGATGTCTCCTTGGGGTGGTGTTTCGGGCATGTCCATCTGGAAGGGAGACCCCAGGGTAGACCCAGGACACACTGGAGAGATTACATCACCTGGCTGTCCTGGGAACGCCTCGATATCCTCCCAGAGGAGCTGGTGGAAGTGGCCGGGGAGAGGAGTGTCTGGGCTTCTCTGCTGAGACTGCTGCCCCCCGCTACCCGGACCCGGATAAGAGGAAGAAGATGGATGGGTGGATGTTATAATATTCTGATAGACCATCAGCGTATTTGTGAGCAGAAGCCTAAGTATAAGACAACCTCATAAGATAAAGCTACTGTGTACATCCAGGTCTAATATACAGCCCTTTAAATTATGACGTCTAACTATTGACTAAAATAAAAAACTTTTATAATAAAACACCTACACTTACAACAAATATCTCACAACTTGAATATTTTAATACTAACAACTTTAATCTCTAAATCTGTTTTGTTGTCTAAGTGGTTTTAATTATCTGTACTTACATGAATATAGATCACTGAGTGTAAAAATATTCATTAAATCAGTTTAATGTGATCATCTGTGCTTTTTATTCCAACCAGCCAATCAAAGAGGCGTCTACATATGTTATGTCTATGCATCACTACGGCACTACTTCCTGATCTCACAAACTACGGGGTGGGTCGAGGGTCATACTGAACATGTGTGTGTTAATTTTGAGATAAAAAATGGATGTTATTGTAATTTTTATTCTCTGATATCAGCATCGGTCAGTCAAAGTTGTAAATGTCCTGTTTTATCTGGCTGTTATAAATCAGAGATCTGCTTTTATTACTGTTAAAGATGAACCAATGTAGAGGAGAAGTTGTACTGAAACCAGTTTCTCTTATTGTTGAACAGAGTCAGGACGCCCAGACAGCGTGGGAGAGCTTTCTGTGAACACGTTCAGAGGACTTTTAAAGGGATTTGGAGAGTTTTTCTATAAAAGGTCTCACAGAGAGAAGTCATGGCTGAGAAAATCACTCTTTTTGAAAACTTCCTGAGCTGCCACATGTGCTCGGAGACTTTCAAAGATCCCGTGTCTCTGAGCTGCAACCACAGCTTCTGTTCCAGCTGCCTGAAGGAATTCTGGGAAAAAGCTCAGAACAAAAACTGTCCCATTTGTAAAAGAAAATCCTCAAAGGACCTAATAGTGAACTTTCGTATGAAGGGAGTGGCCGACTCTTTTGCTGGCAGACAGAAAGATGGATCATCTGAGGCTGAAGGAGAGAAGAAGGTGGAGCTGGTGTGTCAGAAACATCCAGAAGAGCCCAGATTATTCTGTAAAGATGAGGACAGAGTCCTGTGTCCTGTCTGTGAGTTTTCTCTTCACCACAGTCACAAAATGGTTCCTGTAGAAGAAGCCGTCAGTGAGGTGAAGGAGCAGCTGAAATCTGACTTAAAGTCTCTGCAGGACAAGAGAGACCAATACCAACAAACAGAGAAGACGTACCATGAAATGATCCAACACTCCAAGAAGCAGCTGGTGTGGACGGAGAGGAAGATCAGAGCAGAGTTCAAGAATCTCCAGCAGCTCCTGAAAGAGGAAGAGGAGTCCAGGCTGGCGGCTGTGAGGGAGGAAGAGGAGACGAAGAGGAAGACGGTGAGCAGAGAGATGAAGAAGATTCAGGAGCAGATCTCCTCTCTGTCTCAGAGTATCGGTGCTGTTGAAGAAGAGCTGCAGAAACACAGCGTGTCCTTCCTCAGCAGTTATAAAGACACTCAGAGCAGAGCCAGAGCCCGCTGCTCCGTGTCCCATCCACAGCTGGTCTCCGGAGCGCTGATCCATGTCAGCAAACACGTTGGCAACCTGTCTGTCCGAGTGTGGGAGAAGATGAAGGACAGGCTCAGCTTCAGACCGGTCATTCTGGACCCAAACACTGCAAACAGCTGTCTCTATCTGTCTGATGATCTGACCTCTGTGAGAAATGGAGACACAGAGCAGCAGCTTGCTGATAATCCAGAGAGATTTACTAATTATGCCAATGTTCTGGGCTCTGAGGGCTTCAGCTCAGGGAAACACAGCTGGGACGTGGAGGTGGGAGACCATCCTCGCTGGAATTTGGGTTTGGCTAAAGAGTCAGTGGACAGGAAGGGAGAGAGATCAGCTTCACCAAAATATGGAATCTGGTGTTTATCGCATCGCAGTGGAAAATACACAAATAGTCTCAATCAGACTGTCAGAGTGAAGAAGAGTCCTCAGAGGGTCCGAGTCCAGCTGGACTATGATGTCGGAGAGGTTTCCTTCTATGACCCTGAAGACATGACTCACATCTACACTCACAGAGACACTTTCACTGAGAAACTCTTCCCTTACTTCTATGTTGGAGAGTCTGGTGATGCTAAAACATCAGAAATCCAAATCTGTCCCCGTCAGATTTCTGTGATGTTCATGGAGGGCGCCGAGGTCTGAGTGATGGAGCAGCAGACCAGTTCAGCTGTGAGATGATGCTTTTTCCAGCGCCGGCTGTTCTCTAAAGTTAAGTCCTTTTTCACAGTCCAGGGGTCTCATCTACAAAGGGTGCGTATGCACAAAAACGTGGCATACGTTCTTTTTCACAGCAAAGTTCAGATGTATCAAGAGTGAAACGACCGTGGAAATGTGCAGTGCCTCACGCCAACTTCATGGCTGGCGTACGCATGTTTCTACAGCTGTTGATTCTTTGGCGACACTTAGAGGTGATGCTGGGAAACTGTTTAATACATAAATGTGACGTGCACATGAACAATTAACAGTGATGAACAATTAACGCACACACGTGTCTGCAATTTCACGAGTGGATATAAAAGCATGCGCAAAGTGGTGAAAATAAATACTGTTAACAACAATGGCTTTAGCAGTATTAGAAGACATTGTAAATGGTGAAACACGAAGAAAGCGTGTGTTTAGAGACAGAGAGGCTTTGGCTCATCTGGCTCATCAGCTGCTTTAGGTTCCCGAGGGCAATCCTCCTGGAACCATGCACAGAGCTGCGGACGGCTTTGTAGTGCGACACAGCGAGGAGCCATGCGCTGCCTGTATCCATACAGGTGCTGACCACACTGGGGTTCCTAGCAACCGGAGCATTCCAGACGGGACTGTGCCAGTCGACCCTGAACCAAGCCATGCCAGCCGTGTGGGACGAATTATCCGCATGTCCACCAAATTCCCATACAATGCAGCTGAACAGGTCAACATTAAAGCGCAATTTGCAGTGAGAGCTGGTTTTCCTAATGTAAGCGGAGCTATCAACTGCACACACATTGCTATTAAAGCACCATCACATGATGAATTAGTTTATGTCAACAGGAAATAATTTCATTCCATCAATGTTCAGATGTGATGCGCAAATGCAATTAACCAACATTGTGGTGAGGTGGCCTGGTTAAACGCACCATTCATACATTCTGAGTAACAGCATGGTTGGGAACAGACTACCAGCTGGCACTGTGTGCGATGGGGGGCTTCTTGGTGAGTAAATTTATTTGTTTAAATGTCCTAATATTATTCCCCGTGATGCGCATTGAGTATGTGTGCCCCTAAATACTATCCTGTCTTCACAGCATCATTTCTAGTCAGTGGTTAAAGTTATTGGCTTTTTTTTTTTATGCTGGTGAAACTACAGCTTCAGATCTTTCCAACAAGCCCCTAATTGCCTCTGTGTGCAAAATACTCACGTTAATAACCCCGAGCGTAAAGTGTGAAATGTTTTCATCAGCCTCACCTTTTTCCCAGCGCACTTCTGCATTAATTTGCAACAATAGTGTGGGATCAATGTAAGTCGTGTATAAAAATAACAAATGGAAACTGTAAATCCAGTTTACTATGTCTACTTTCAATTGACCCCAGGCGACCGTGGCTACCCACTTAAATGGGGTGAGCCCCTCTTCTCCTGCCCCCTCGCCTATTTTGCCACACTTGGGCAGTGGACAGCTGTCCTCCGCCTTACATCCACCTTTATGTCGGACCACTTCTTCTTCAATTCAGCATGTGTGCGCTTTTCTGATCCCACAGCATCGACAGCCTCACACACACTCTCCCAATCACTCCTCTTGCGTTTACTGTAATGCCTGAGGACAGCCAAAGAGAACGTTTCACGCGCCACCAATTTACTTTCCGTGAAATTCCTTTTTCATCCTCCATCTTTCTAATTCTTTTACAAGTTTCTGATCGTGCAGAGAGGGGGGATTTCAGGTGCAGGGCTCCTTTAAATATGATTTGCGTATTTAAATGGGGGCGTGGACAGGGAGGAGTCGGGTACTCCAACATGTGCGCTCAGTTCCATGTTGATTGGGATGTACAAAGGAAATGTGCTTGGATTCATGTGTCAGATTCATACATCTGGATATCTTTATGCGTACGACGTTTTCTGGACTTAAGCGTGCGCCATGTTTCAGTAGGAAATCCACACAAGTCTTTGTACATGAGGCCCCTGGTCTTTGTGGGATTTTTTCTTTTCTGATGCTCCAAATGTTTTCTATGGGGAAAGGTTTGGACTGCAGTCAGACCAGTTCAGGACCTGGACTCTTTTCCTGTGAAGCCATGCTGTTGTGATGGATGTGGTTTGTGGTTTAGCATGGTCTTGCTGACAGAGACGTTGTCTGGATGGGAGCATATGTTGCTCTAAAAGCTCTCTGTACGTTTCATTTTTGATAGTTCCTTTCCAGATGTTAGAGCTGCCCACGCCATAGGCACTAATGCAAAAAAAATGCTATTTACATTTTTACTCAGTGTCCCAACTTTTTTGGAATTTGGGTTGTTTTTATGCGAGAGGCTTCTGTGTGTCCACTTGGGACTTTTATATAAAGGACCTTGCTACATCAGTGCTTCTTTAAATCCCTGTTAAAGTTTGATGGAAAGCTTTTTTGTCATTTTTATCTTTTATTCATGTTTTTTATTTTACTTTAAAAGTCAACAGCTGTTTATGTTGTCCTTCTTTTAGTACATAGATCCAGGTTTAAATCCTTTATTGTGCACCATTAACCTTTTAAAGCCTGAAAACTTAAATAATAGCCAGATAATTCTAATGTTTTTGGAACTGAGATGAGAAAAATGCCCTAAAATGTCTCATAAATATTCTTTGTATCATATTTGACTGGAGGGTATTTTTAAATCATTGATCTGATTGTAGAC
Source organism: Cheilinus undulatus (assembly GCF_018320785.1). Lineage (NCBI taxonomy): Eukaryota > Metazoa > Chordata > Actinopteri > Labriformes > Labridae > Cheilinus > Cheilinus undulatus. The sequence continues at coordinate 2,684,023 of NC_054875.1, forward strand.
AAAAGTATTTGAATGAAATTATTGATCATGTTGATGAGACAGAGGTCTCCTGAAAGTGTGTATTAAATATGACACAATCTGCTTTACAGGATTAATAGAATTGTTCCCTATGTTGTAAAGAATTTTAAAAGTATATTTTTAAAGTGTAGTGTAAATAAAGGTGATCATACTAATACACATGTACACCTTTAGTGCTGTCTTCATTGTGTTTTTCAAATGCTTCCCTTTTAACGTCCCTCATGTGACCCACACAAGCTCCAAGGAGAGAATTTTTCTGTTTTTAAAGCTCAAACTTTGAAGCTCACTGCCTCTGGATATTAAAATGCTGAGTTCTGCTGTTTTTAAAAGGAAACTGAAGACACATCTGTGTAATCTGGATTTTAATCTGGAGTGATTTTACAACCTTTGACGGTTTGAAGTTAGATAAATAGAAATGTATGTTGAATATGTAAACAGAGTTAAAACGGCCACACAAAAATAATAATCTGACACTAAATAGAAAATACAGAGCAATACAAGAGTCACATGCAATCATTTGGTTTCCATATCCAACAAGGAGAGGGAGGAAGTGCACACTTATTTAATCCCAGCCCTTCTCCATAATTCATGGATTATTCATTCTACAGCTTCCATCTTTCATCATCTTTGACCTTCAGCCTCATAGCCTATTATCTGATTATTTAGCTCAAATGTTCATATTTTAGTCATCATGAAGAATTAGAAATAGTCTGTTTTAACGCTCTGACAGTTGTTGAATGTTTACATGATATGATAGCCAAAGACTGTTTTGAATTAAAGAGGTTTTACCGTGTTATTAAGAGCCATGAAGTCAAAGCGGCTGCCTGGATAAACTCACTTTATCAATAGAAGAAGCTCCAGGCCTGCTTTGTACTAATGCAGTCATCAGGCGCCACCTGCTGGTAGATTAAGGAATAAAATCCAGCAAACACATCCAGTTCAACATTTACTTTCATTTAAATGACAACAGTCATTTTTAATTCAGACCCACAAATAATAGACAGCTTTAAAGAGGATTTCCAGGAAGAAGACAACTTCAGTCAGGAACACTCTGATCAGACATTTAACCATTTGAATGGATCTACAGTTTTACTTGGTGGAGAGGAATCTGCTCTAAAGATGCTCCCTGGGTTAGTCAGCAGCACGTTTGACTTTCAGGGAGAGAGCATGGCTAGAAAACCTCATATAGACAGAAACATTTATGACGATGTGTACTGAAAATAATGGAACTAGGTGATGAAGCTTTAGTCTATAACGGAGGAGGCTGGGGTGGAGAAGGGGAAGCTTTTGGCTATGAAGGAGGAGGCTGGGGTGGAGGAGATAAGGCTTTAGTCTATAAAAGAGGAGGCTGGGGTGGAGGAGGGGAAGCTTTGCCATTAGCAACAGCATGATGCATCATCATTAAAGTTGTTCATGCCAGCTTCTGTTTGGTTTTAGTGATCTTTTAAAGTTCACAGAGACTCCTCCAGCTTATTCTGAATCTCTCTAATGTGAATCTCTGAGTGATTTCAATGTAATGTCAAACTTCCACTGTAAACTTTAAGCTCTGCGTTTAAAAACACATTAAATATCCAAACAACTGTTCCAGCCCCAATCTTCAGTGTGATGCTTTGTTAAAGCTTCACCATAAAGTTCATGCTCTAAAACTTTGAAAATAAGTCAGAAGGCACAGCTTTAATGCTCCCATTATTGTGTTGTTGGACAATCATCGCACATACGTACCAGCGGGCAGAGACGCTGAGCTATTATGCAGTTATTTGGGTGAAAAACATCCTTTTAGCCTAATGGCCTTATTGCATTAAAAATCTAATAATGAGGATAGCACACAGTAAAGATCCGCCTACTGTCTGTGAGAGCTGATAGAGGTGAGCTGCAGATTTTATGATGGGCAAACTTTCCAGAGATCAGGAAACAGTTCCACCTCTGTATGACTTTAAAATAAATGATGTGTAAATAAGGTGGGTAAATATTACTCTGACATTGCTGTTACTCAGCCATAAGCAGGAGTTAAATCAGTCTAAGACTCCCAGCTGTTTTATCCATGTGTTAAACATGATGAGGATGTGGATGTTTGCTTAGTTCTGCTTCAACAACAGCTGCTGTGGGACCTGGGGCCCTGGTCATGGTCAGAAACCCAGCAGGAAGGAGTGGGATTAAGAGAAGAGTCCTGCACAGAGCTCTAGTTTCAACCATTCCAACAAAAGGAACAAGAGTAAGAAGCACTGATGTCACTCAAAATTAAGATTGACCCAAAAACACAGCTGGTAACTCACCAAACTAAAAACCAGGGATGAGTACAAAACTAACCAATGTTTTCACTCACACTGGAACGACATTTTGGAGGCTGGGAACAAAAATCGAACCTAAATGTCAGGATGCTAACGGATTGTCTGAAGGCTGCAGCATTGCAGAACCAGATTTTTTTTTTTTTAATCTAGAATCGAACTTTATTGCACTTTTCAAGATACAAAAACAGACTTACAACTTGTATGTATGCAGTCCTGTACTTAATGGTTAATGAATACAGTTGTATAAAATTATCAAGTGCATTAACAAAAGGAGAAAGAACAAACAAGTGAACATAAAATGCTAGGGGGGAATGAGTGTCTATGTAGCGATATCAAACATATTACAAGCTGAAACAGTTTTAATTGCTTTTTGTTTTTCAGAATATTTGATGGAATTCATATATTGGTTGAACACATTTAAAAAGGTATTGAAATGTGGCCTTTTACCTGAAAATTTACATCTATGGATATGGAATTTGGCCAATATAATAATAAGATTCATCAAGAACACACAGTTGTTTTCATTTTGCCCTTTTCCAAGAGTCCAAACAATACATTCTTCCATAGTAGTACGAAATGTTTATCTATTTTACTGTGAATGAAATCACAGAGTTTTTGCCAGAATTTCTTTACACTAGAGCAATACCAAAATAAATGTACAACATTTTCAGGACAAAGATTGCAGAAGCTACAGTTGGAATCAATATCACTTTAAAACTTATTTTAATGTAAAGTTTTGATGGGTAAAACCTATGGAAAAGTTTGAAGGAGACTTCCTTGACTTTATTGGTGATCAAATACTTATTGGGTAAGCGCCAAACCTTCCTCCATTCCACATTATCCACAAGCATGTTCCAGTAAGAAATGGCACAATGTAAAGATGTTACACTCTTTTGCAACAGTCTCCTTGTAGATCTATTGTTGATCATGCAATGACTGGAAAAACAGATTTTACCTATGGGAGTGTTTTTTTGTGAAAAAGGTGTGGATGTTTAAACTGCAGAACCAGATAATTCAGTCTAAGAGCCAATTTTGCTACAACTCCACTCCAACAGATTCTTGATGTTTAGGAGGATTAAGGAGTTGTAGAAATCAAAGCAGTGTCCTGACTGACTCACAGTCAAACCAGTTCCCTGTCCAGCAGCAGAAACCGTCTCAGTGAACACAGGTGAGTCTTCCTCTGTTTCTACCTTCATTCTAAAGAGATAAAGAGTGTTCATTGTGATGTCTGTTAAAGTCAGCTGTTGTTGTAGTAATGCTGAAACTCTTACAGTGTCTCTGAGATGTGTTGAAGAGTTTAAAGAGCTCAAAGTTGATCTCCAAACTCTGACTGTGGTTGAGACTGGTAATGAGATGTAGGCTGGGAAGAATCCACTTCAGAGATGAAAATGTGTCTGAGGGTGAACAGGATGAGTTCGGGGGACTGGGATAGGATGGGACAGTTCAAGTTTCCAGGAAGTTCACCTGTCCAGGTGTGATGTCTCTGATTAAACCTGAAGCGTGTGGTGCCTTCGTCTCAGTCTTTCTGATTCTGATCATGTGTTCTGGTTGTTGATACTCGTCATCGTGATCGAGGCTCCACATGTGACGCGTGTCTAAAAGCGAGCGTTGGGGCTTCTGCAATGTCCCCTCCAGCTGTCGGATATTTTCTAAAGAGCAGAAACTCTCAGGGACCAAACAGGGCTGAGGAAAGAGGCGTGGCGTGATGGCGCTGTGACAGGAGAGCTGAGGGTGTGTAAAGGTGTGAGTGTTTGTAGGGAAATAAGATGAGCAGATGAGGGCCTTAGATGATCTCAACTCGGTGGGGTTTTTTTGGTCCACTTCCTGGAGTCCTTCTAGGAGTAACTCCTCGTTGGGGGTCAGTCTAATCTATCTGATTGTTGTTTTACAGCTAGAAGAGACCGAATTGATGAAAAAATATTTTGCTGATGTACAAAACCCCCAAAGGGTGGAATTTTTAACTTGGCTACACATTACCATATGTGGTCCAGACATCATGTTGATGTGTAGAACAGTCAGGTCCTGCACAGATTCATACTGTAGCTTTGAAAATCAGTCAAAGTGCCCCAGTGGTGACAGTAAATATGACGCTACTCTCTGAGGTCTGTGGTAATCCGTTTGAGTATTTCTACATCAAATTAACTTTGAAAACCCATCAGACCCACGGTTCTTAACTGGTCTAGTATCAGGACCCACCACCACCTCTTTGACCACAAATCAAACAGAACATTTGACAATCATAAACATGGGATGTTACTGACAAATGGGGGAATTAGACTTCAGATGGATCCTTCAAAATAAAAGCACATCATACATTTTCCCACATTTTTTCTATGCACACATCCACGACCCATTTAAAATGGCTTTGTGACCCACTGTTGGGTCCTGACCCACCTTTTAAGAAACCAGACCATTAGACATTTGTCTTGATGTGTACCAAAGAGTTTTCATCTGAGGGTGTCATTTTAGTGTTTGACCACAGTTCCATCCTTAACACATCGGCATGCATTTTAAGTTTAAATTTTGAATCAGCCACAGCACCACCTACTGACAAAAAAATGTCACTGCATCTGTAATACTGCCTCTATGGTTCAGCAAATCCTTCTCAGATTTTCTCAGACACATCCAAAAACCCCATGCATTGCTATGAAAGCCATGACTTTTTGTTCGATGTGCAGCCAAGGCAGTTTGTTGGTTGCCATGAAATTTGAAGTAGTTTTATCAAGAGTTGTAAAGAGTAATACAGCAGTGTTAATTTCATTGACTAAAAGTCTGACTAAAAATGTTTGTTGACAGCCTTTTGTTCCATGACAAAAACGAGACTAAGACTAACAAAAATAGATCTGTGATGACTGAAACTGACAGAAACTAACTTTGTTTTTTGTCAAGATGACTCAAACTAGACTAAAATGTAATGTAGTTTTAGTCAGACATTCAAAATCTGTGATATTTCTCCACTGTGGGTAAATCTGTCAAAAAAACAATGCATCTGTATCTATTCTGCCTCTCAGCTGTAGAAAGCAGGGACCCCAGGTTTGGCAGAGTGCAGAGAACACACTACCACGATTTGGAACCAAATTTAGGCAAGAAAATAAATGCTTGGACTAAAAGTAAAGACTAAAATGCAAGGACTTTTTATGGACTAAAATGTTTTCGTCGACTAAAACTAAAAAGAATAGAAATGACTAAAATAGGACTAAAACTAAAATGCATTTCATTTAAAGACTAAAACTAAAGCTACAATTAAAAATAGCTGTCAAAATTAACACTGTAATACAGCCATGAAACGTAGCAGAAAAATATCCACAGGCAAGCTAAGATGATTGGGGCACTCAGAGGTACCCCTTAGAATAACTGAGAAACTCAGCCCCTGAAGCATGTGCAGTCTAAGACTTTGACATTTGGTACACGAATGCAGCATGCCAGGTTCTCTGAAAAAGCCTCATATCCCCATATGTAGAGAATCCCTCGTTTTAAGCTTTTGGTTTAAAAACAGTAATTTCTGGGGATCTTTCTGGGATTAACTCCCCCTAAGGGTTCTTCATATCCTCTTGAAATGATGGTTGCTGCTAAAAGAGATCTGTGTGGGGAAAGAGCAGTTTGGCTCATGCACAGACTCTGTGTTATCTAGTTTATAAGTAACAAACTGGGACAAATCCTACCAGGTTACCAGAAACTCTCTTGAAATCTGTTTTTAACATCTTTTAATCACCCTCATTGCACCATGCAATACTCATGATCAAAGCTGTTACTATGGTGATGGGTTTTACGCCATTAAACAGTAAGTAGCAACTTGAATGTTTCATGATCCAGTGATGGAATTAAATTTATCCATTCGATCATTTGATTGGGCATAGAAAATTGACACAGTGGCGCCCCCTGTCCAGCACTGCATGTTGCACCTAGATATTTTTTTTTTTAATTTGGCAGGCACATTCATCATGCCAGGAATATTAAAAAAAAAGACTTGGAACACCCGTATAAAACCTAAAGGAAGTCCGCATTTTCAATTTTATTAAAAACGACTAAATTTATGCATTTCTAGGTCTCTTTCTTGGATTCATTCCTCCTACTCAGAGAACCCAACCCATCACAAATCTTGTGCAGAGCTGGTAACGACTGTTTTAAAGACCTTTCGTCACTTCCTGTTTTAATCTTGAAGGGCATGGCTGAGGCTTCTTCTTAAATTTTAATGTCTCGCCATCCAACAAGAAGTGTACTTTTACTCAAACATATCGGGTCCCGACTGCCTTATAAGATGCTTGTTTCATTACAGAAATCTTTTGAACATTGCTAAACTCCATCATTAGATTTATTTCTAAAGGGCACCTATTTCCAGTAAGATCAGTAAAAGATGCTTCAGTTGCTTTCACCATGTGATCTCTTTCCATGGCGGCTTTAACAGACATGAGAGTTCAGAGTGTAGACATTACCGCTCTAGTTTGACTGTTTTACTTGTTTGCATTGTTTCCAGTCACATTTTAATGCAGAAATGTAAAACGTGCACAGAAAGAGATGGATGGAAACCTCAATGATGGTTAAAAATGTCCTGCCCTGTCAGTGTCAACATTTACTTTATCGTCCCAGTTACTGAAGAATGAGTCTCATTTGGGCAGTTTTCCCATGCTGCTGCCACAAAGCAGACAAAATCAAAAATCTGTTCTGATAACTGTCTCTGATAAACCAGTTTCTCTTATTGTTGAACAGAGTCACGACGCCCAGACAGCGTGGGAGAGCTTTCTGTGAACACGTTCAGAGGACTTTTAAAGGGATTTGGAGAGTTTTTCTATAAAAGGTCTCACAGAGAGAAGTCATGACTGAGAAAATCACTCTTTTTGAAAACTTCCTGAGCTGCCACCTGTGCTCAGAGACTTTCAAAGATCCCATGTCTCTGAGCTGCAACCACAGCTTCTGTTCCAGCTGCCTGGAGGAATTCTGGGAAAAATCTGAGGACAAAAACTGTCCCATTTGTAAAAAAAAGTCCTCAGAGTATTTCCTGGTGGTGAACTTTGGTCTGAAGGAACTGGCTGACTCTTTTGCTGGCAGACAGAAAGATGGATCATATGAGGCTGAAGGAGAGAAGAAGGTGGAGCTGGTGTGTCAGAAACATCCAGAAGAAACAAAAATATTCTGTAAAGATGAGGACAGAGTCCTGTGTCCTGTCTGTGAGTTTTCTCTTCACCACAGTCACAAAATGGTTCCTGTAGAAGAAGCCGTCAGTGAGGTGAAGGAGCAGCTGAAATCTGACTTAAAGTCTCTGCAGGACAAGAGAGACCAATACCAACAAACAGAGAAGATGTACCATGAAATGATCCAACACTCCAAGAAGCAGCTGGCGTTGACGGAGAGGAAGATCAGAGCAGAGTTCAAGAAGCTCCAGCAGCTCCTGAAAGAGGAAGAGGAGTCCAGGCTGGCGGCTGTGAGGGAGGAAGAAGAGACAAAGATGAAGACGGTGAGCAGAGAGATGAAGAAGATTCAGGAGCAGATCTCCTCTCTGTCTCAGAGTATCGGTGCTGTTGAAGAAGAGCTGCAGAAACACAGCGTGTCCTTCCTCAGCAGTTATAAAGACACTCAGAGCAGAGCCAGAGCCCGCTGCTCCGTGTCCCATCCACAGCTGGTCTCCGGAGCGCTGATCCATGTCAGCAAACACGTTGGCAACCTGTCTGTCCGAGTGTGGGAGAAGATGAAGGACAGGCTCAGCTTCAGACCGGTCATTCTGGACCCAAACACTGCACACGGCTGTCTCTATCTGTCTGATGATCTGACCTCTGTGAGAAAAGGAGACACAAAGCAGCAGCTTCCTGATAATCCAGAGAGACTCACTTATTATTCCAACGTTCTGGGCTCTGAGGGCTTCAGCTCAGGGAAACACAGCTGGGACGTGGAGGTGGGAGACCATCCTATCTGGACTTTGGGTTTGGCTAAAGAGTCAGTGGACAGGAAGGGAAAGATATTTGTTCTACCAAAATATGGATTCTGGTGTTTATTGCATCGCAGTGGAAAATACACAGATGTTCTAGGTCAGACTGTCAGATTGAAGAAGAGTCCTCAGAGGGTCCGAGTCCAGCTGGACTATGATGGCGGGGAGGTTTCCTTCTACGACCCTGAAGACATGACTCTCATCTACACTCACAGAGACACTTTCACTGAGAAACTCTTCCCTTATTTCTGTGTTGGAGAGTCTGGTGATGCTAAAACATCAGAAATCCAAATCTGTCCCCGTCAGATGTCTGTGATGTTCATGGAGAGCGCCGAGGTCTGAGTGATGGAGCAGCAGATCAGTTCAGCTGTGAGATGATGCTTTTTCCAACGCCGGCTGTTCTCTAAAGTTAAGTCCTTTTTCACAGTCTTTGCTGGATTTTTCCTTTTCTGGCGCTCCAAATGTTTTCTATGGTGAAAGGTCTGGACTGCAGACAGACCAGTTCAGGACCCGGACTCTTCTCCTGTGAAGCCATGCTGTTGTGATGGATGTGGTATGTGGTTTAGCATGGACTTGCTGACAGAGACGTTGTCTGGATGGGAGCATATGTTGCTCTAAAAGCTCTCTCTACTTTTCAGCATTGATAGTTCCTTTCCAGATGTTAGAGCTGCCCACGCCATAGACACTAATGCAAAAAAATGCAATTTACATTTTTACTCATGGTCCCAACTTTTTTGGAATTTAGGTTGTGTCTAAAATATCACATGCTTGAGGCTTCTGTGTGTCCACTTAGGGCTTTTATATAAAGGACCTTGCTACATCAGTGCTTCTTTAAATACCCATTAAAGGTTTATGGAAAGTTTTTTTGTCATTACCTCCGCCAAGGAGGTTATGTGATCGGGTGGGTTTGTTTGTTTGTTCGTTCGTTCGTTAGTTAGTTTGTTAGCAACATAACTCAAAAAGTTGTGGACGGATTTTGATGAAATTTTCAGGAAATGTCAGAAATGGCATAAGAAAGAACTGATTAGATTTTGGGAGGGATCCGGATCACCGTCTGGATCCAGGATTCTTTTAAAGGATTATGTAGTTTAGGGAGATGGGGCTAATGGCGGAAGTCTGCGCTCTCCGAGTGCTTTTCAAGTTTTTATCTTTTATTCATGTTTTTTATTTTTCTTTCAAAGTCAACAGCTGTTCATGTTGTCCTTCTTTAAGTATATATATCCAGGTGTTAGTCCTGTATTGTGAACCATTAACCCTTTAAAGCCTGAAAACTTAAATAATAGCTAGAAAATTATCATTTTTTGGAACTGAGATGTTCATTAAACCTTCTACCAAAATCAAAAAATCATGAAAAATGCCCTAAAATGTCTCATAAATATTCTTTGTATCACATTTGACTGGAGGGTATTTTTAAATCATTGATCTGATTGTAGACAAAAGTATTTGAATGAAATTATTGATCATGTTGATGAGACAGAGGTCTCCTGAAAGTGTGTATTAAATATGACACAATCAGATTTAAAGGGTTATTAGAATTGTTCCCTATGTTGTAAAGAATTGTAAAAGTGTATTTTTAAAGTGTAGTGTAAATAAAGGTGATCATACTAATACACATGTACACCTTTAGTGCTGTCTTCATTGTGTTTTTCAAATGCTTCCCTTTTAACGTCCCTCATGTGACCCACACAAGCTCCAAGGAGAGAATTTTTCTGTTTTTAAAGCTCAAACTTTGAAGCTCACTTCCTCTGGATATTAAAATGCTGAGTTCTGCTGTTTTTAAAAGGAAACTGAAGACACATCTGTGTAATCTGGATTTTAATCTGGAGTGATTTTACAACCTTTGACTGTTTGAAGTTAGATAAATAGAAATGTATGTTGAATATGTAAACAGAGTTAAAACGCCCACACAAAAATAATAATCTGACACTAAATAGAAAACACAGAGCAATACAAGAGTCACATGCAATCATTTGGTTTCCATATCCAACAAGGAGAGGGAGGAAGTGCACACTTATTTAATCCCAGCCCTTCTCCATAATTCATGGATTATTCATTCTACAGCTTCCATCTTTCATCATCTTTGACCTTCAGCCTCATAGCCTATTATCTGATTATTTAGCTCAAATGTTCATATTTTAGTCATCATGAAAAATTAGAAATAGTCTGTTTTAACGCTCTGACAGTTGTTGAATGTTTACATGATATGATAACCAAAGACTGTTTTGAATTAAAGAGGTTTTACCGTGTTATTAAGAGCCATGAAGTCAAAGCGGCTGACTGGATAAACTCACTTTATCAATAGAAGAAGCTCCAGGCCTGCTTTGTACTAATGCAGTCATCAGGCGCCACCTGCTGGTAGATTAAGGAATAAAATCCAGCAAACACATCCAGTTCAACATTGTACTTTCATTTAAATGACAACAGTCATTTTTAATTCAGACCCACAAATAATAGACAGCTTTAAAGAGGATTTCCAGGAAGAAGACAACTTCAGTCAGGAACACTCTGATCAGACATTTAACCATTTGAATGGATCTACAGTTTTACTTGGTGGAGAAGAATCTGCTCTAAAGATGCTCCCTGGGTTAGTCAGCAGCACGTTTGACTTTCAGGGAGAGAGCATGGCTAGAAAACCTCATATAGACAGAAACATTTATGACGATGTGTACTGAAAATAATGGAACTAGGTGATGAAGCTTTAGTCTATAACGGAGGAGGCTGGGGTGGAGAAGGGGAAGCTTTTGGCTATAAAGGAGGAGGCTGGGGTGGAGGAGGGGAAGCTTTTGGCTATAAAGGAGGAGGCTGGGGTGGAGGAGGGGAAGCTTTTGGCTATAAAGGAGGAGGCTGGGGTGGAGGAGGGGAAGCTTTTGGCTATAAAGGAGGAGGCTGGGGTGGAGGAGGGGAAGCTTTGCCATTAGCAACAGCATGATGCATCATCATTAAAGTTGTTCATGCCAGCTTCTGTTTGGTTTTAGTGATCTTTTAAAGTTCACAGAGACTCCTCCAGCTTATTCTGAATCTCTCTAATGTGAATCTCTGAGTGATTTCAATGTAATGTCAAACTTCCACTGTAAACTTTAGGCTCTGCGTTTAAAAACACATTAAGTATCCAAACAACTGTTCCAGCCCCAATCTTCAGTGTGATGCTTTGTTAAAGCTTCACCATAAAGTTCATGCTCTAAAACTTTGAAAATAAGTCAGAAGGCACAGCTTTAATGCTCCCATTATTGTGTTGTTGGACAATCATCGCACATACGTACCAGCGGGCAGAGACGCTGAGCTATCATGCAGTTATTTGGGTGAAAAACATCCTTTTAGCCTAATGGCCTTATTGCATTAAAAATCTAATAATGAGGATAGCACACAGTAAAGATCCGCCTACTGTCTGTGAGAGCTGATAGAGGTGAGCTGCAGATTTTATGATGGGCAAACTTTCCAGAGATCAGGAAACAGTTCCACCTCTGTATGACTTTAAAATAAATGATGTGTAAATAAGGTGGGTAAATATTACTCTGACATTGCTGTTACTCAGCCATAAGCAGGAGTTAAATCAGTCTAAGACTCCCAGCTGTTTTATCCATGTGTTAAACATGATGAGGATGTGGATGTTTGCTTAGTTCTGCTTCAACAACAGCTGCTGTGGGACCTGGGGCCCTGGTCATGGTCAGAAACCCAGCAGGAAGGAGTGGGATTAAGAGAAGAGTCCTGCACAGAGCTCTAGTTTCAACCATTCCAACAAAAGGAACAAGAGTAAGAAGCACTGATGTCACTCAAAATTAAGATTGACCCAAAAACACAGCTGGTAACTCACCAAACTAAAAACCAGGGATGAGTACAAAACTAACCAATGTTTTCACTCACACTGGAACGACATTTTGGAGGCTGGGAACAAAAATCGAACCTAAATGTCAGGATGCTAACGGATTGTCTGAAGGCTGCAGCATTGCAGAACCAGATTTTTTTTTTTTTAATCTAGAATCGAACTTTATTGCACTTTTCAAGATACAAAAACAGACTTACAACTTGTATGTATGCAGTCCTGTACTTAATGGTTAATGAATACAGTTGTATAAAATTATCAAGTGCATTAACAAAAGGAGAAAGAACAAACAAGTGAACATAAAATGCTAGGGGGGAATGAGTGTCTATGTAGCGATATCAAACATATTACAAGCTGAAACAGTTTTAATTGCTTTTTGTTTTTCAGAATATTTGATGGAATTCATATATTGGTTGAACACATTTAAAAAGGTATTGAAATGTGGCCTTTTACCTGAAAATTTACATCTATGGATATGGAATTTGGCCAATATAATAATAAGATTCATCAAGAACACACAGTTGTTTTCATTTTGCCCTTTTCCAAGAGTCCAAACAATACATTCTTCCATAGTAGTACGAAATGTTTATCTATTTTACTGTGAATGAAATCACAGAGTTTTTGCCAGAATTTCTTTACACTAGAGCAATACCAAAATAAATGTACAACATTTTCAGGACAAAGATTGCAGAAGCTACAGTTGGAATCAATATCACTTTAAAACTTATTTTAATGTAAAGTTTTGATGGGTAAAACCTATGGAAAAGTTTGAAGGAGACTTCCTTGACTTTATTGGTGATCAAATACTTATTGGGTAAGCGCCAAACCTTCCTCCATTCCACATTATCCACAAGCATGTTCCAGTAAGAAATGGCACAATGTAAAGATGTTACACTCTTTTGCAACAGTCTCCTTGTAGATCTATTGTTGATCATGCAATGACTGGAAAAACAGATTTTACCTATGGGAGTGTTTTTTTGTGAAAAAGGTGTGGATGTTTAAACTGCAGAACCAGATAATTCAGTCTAAGAGCCAATTTTGCTACAACTCCACTCCTACAGATTCTTGATGTTTAGGAGGATTAAGGAGTTGTAGAAATCAAAGCAGTGTCCTGACTGACTCACAGTCAAACCAGTTCCCTGTCCAGCAGCAGAAACCGTCTCCGAGTGAACACAGGTGAGTCTTCCTCTGTTTCTACCTTCATTCTAAAGAGATAAAGAGTGTTCATTGTGATGTCTGTTAAAGTCAGCTGTTGTTGTAGTAATGCTGAAACTCTTACAGTGTCTCTGAGATGTGTTGAAGAGTTTAAAGAGCTCAAAGTTGATCTCCAAACTCTGACTGTGGTTGAGACTGGTAATGAGATGTAGGCTGGGAAGAATCCACTTCAGAGATGAAAATGTGTCTGAGGGTGAACAGGATGAGTTCGGGGGACTGGGATAGGATGGGACAGTTCAAGTTTCCAGGAAGTTCACCTGTCCAGGTGTGATGTCTCTGATTAAACCTGAAGCGTGTGGTGCCTTCGTCTCAGTCTTTCTGATTCTGATCATGTGTTCTGGTTGTTGATACTCGTCATCGTGATCGAGGCTCCACATGTGACGTGTCTAAAAGCGAGCGTTGGGGCTTCTGCAATGTCCCCTCCAGCTGTCGGATATTTTCTAAAGAGCAGAAACTCTCAGGGACCAAACAGGGCTGAGGAAAGAGGCGTGGCGTGATGGCGCTGTGACAGGAGAGCTGAGGGTGTGTAAAGGTGTGAGTGTTTGTAGGGAAATAAGATGAGCAGATGAGGGCCTTAGATGATCTCAACTCGGTGGGGTTTTTTTGGTCCACTTCCTGGAGTCCTTCTAGGAGTAACTCCTCGTTGGGGGTCAGTCTAATCTATCTGATTGTTGTTTTACAGCTAGAAGAGACCGAATTGATGAAAAAATATTTTGCTGATGTACAAAACCCCCAAAGGGTGGAATTTTTAACTTGGCTACACATTACCATATGTGGTCCAGACATCATGTTGATGTGTAGAACAGTCAGGTCCTGCACAGATTCATACTGTAGCTTTGAAAATCAGTCAAAGTGCCCCAGTGGTGACAGTAAATATGACGCTACTCTCTGAGGTCTGTGGTAATCCGTTTGAGTATTTCTACATCAAATTAACTTTGAAAACCCATCAGACCCACGGTTCTTAACTGGTCTAGTATCAGGACCCACCACCACCTCTTTGACCACAAATCAAACAGAACATTTGACAATCATAAACATGGGATGTTACTGACAAATGGGGGAATTAGACTTCAGATGGATCCTTCAAAATAAAAGCACATCATACATTTTCCCACATTTTTTCTATGCACACATCCACGACCCATTTAAAATGGCTTTGTGACCCACTGTTGGGTCCTGACCCACCTTTTAAGAAACCAGACCATTAGACATTTGTCTTGATGTGTACCAAAGAGTTTTCATCTGAGGGTGTCATTTTAGTGTTTGACCACAGTTCCATCCTTAACACATCGGCATGCATTTTAAGTTTAAATTTTGAATCAGCCACAGCACCACCTACTGACAAAAAAATGTCACTGCATCTGTAATACTGCCTCTATGGTTCAGCAAATCCTTCTCAGATTTTCTCAGACACATCCAAAAACCCCATGCATTGCTATGAAAGCCATGACTTTTTGTTCGATGTGCAGCCAAGGCAGTTTGTTGGTTGCCATGAAATTTGAAGTAGTTTTATCAAGAGTTGTAAAGAGTAATACAGCAGTGTTAATTTCATTGACTAAAAGTCTGACTAAAAATGTTTGTCGACAGCCTTTTGTTCCATGACAAAAACTAGACTAAGACTAACAAAAATAGATCTGTGATGACTGAAACTGACAGAAACTAACTTTGTTTTTTGTCAAGATGACTCAAACTAGACTAAAATGTAATGTAGTTTTCGTCAGACATTCAAAATCTGTGATATTTCTCCACTGTGGGTAAATCTGTCGAAATACAATGCATCTGTATCTATTCTGCCTTTCAGCTGTAGAAAGCAGGGACCCCAGGTTTGGCAGAGTGCAGAGAACACACTACCACGATTTGGAACCAAATTTAGGCAAGAAAATAAATGCTTGGACTAAAAGTAAAGACTAAAATGCAAGGACTTTTTATGGACTAAAATGTTTTCGTCGACTAAAACTAAAAAGAATAGAAATGACTAAAATAGGACTAAAACTAAAATGCATTTCATTTAAAGACTAAAACTAAAGCTACAATTAAAAATAGCTGTCAAAATTAACACTGTAATACAGCCATGAAACGTAGCAGAAAAATATCCACAGGCAAGCTAAGATGATTGGGGCACTCAGAGGTACCCCTTAGAATAACTGAGAAACTCAGCCCCTGAAGCATGTGCAGTCTAAGACTTTGACATTTGGTACACGAATGCAGCATGCCAGGTTCTCTGAAAAAGCCTCATATCCCCATATGTAGAGAATCCCTCGTTTTAAGCTTTTGGTTTAAAAACAGTAATTTCTGGGGATCTTTCTGGGATTAACTCCCCCTAAGGGTTCTTCATATCCTCTTGAAATGATGGTTGCTGCTAAAAGAGATCTGTGTGGGGAAAGAGCAGTTTGGCTCATGCACAGACTCTGTGTTATCTAGTTTATAAGTAACAAACTGGGACAAATCCTACCAGGTTACCAGAAACTCTCTTGAAATCTGTTTTTAACATCTTTTAATCACCCTCATTGCACCATGCAATACTCATGATCAAAGCTGTTACTATGGTGATGGGTTTTACGCCATTAAACAGTAAGTAGCAACTTGAATGTTTCATGATCCAGTGATGGAATTAAATTTATCCATTCGATCATTTGATTGGGCATAGAAAATTGACACAGTGGCGCCCCCTGTCCAGCACTGCATGTTGCACCTAGATATTTTTTTTTTTAATTTGGCAGGCACATTCATCATGCCAGGAATATTAAAAAAAAAGACTTGGAACACCCGTATAAAACCTAAAGTAAGTCCGCATTTTCAATTTTATTAAAAACGACTAAATTTATGCATTTCTAGGTCTCTTTCTTGGATTCATTCCTCCTACTCAGAGAACCCAACCCATCACAAATCTTGTGCAGAGCTGGTAACGACTGTTTTAAAGACCTTTCGTCACTTCCTGTTTTAATCTTGAAGGGCATGGCTGAGGCTTCTTCTCAAATTTTAATGTCTCGCCATCCAACAAGAAGTGCACTTTTACTCAAACATATCGGGTCCCGACTGCCTTATAAGATGCTTGTTTCATTACAGAAATCTTTTGAACATTGCTAAACTCCATCATTAGATTTATTTCTAAAGGCCACCTATTTCCAGTAAGATCAGTAAAAGATGCTTCAGTTGCTTTCACCATGTGATCTCTTTCCATGGCGGCTTTAACAGACATGAGAGTTCAGAGTGTAGACATTACCGCTCTAGTTTGACTGTTTTACTTGTTTGCATTGTTTCCAGTCACATTTTAATGCAGAAATGTAAAACGTGCACAGAAAGAGATGGATGGAAACCTCAATGATGGTTAAAAATGTCCTGCCCTGTCAGTGTCAACATTTACTTTATCGTCCCAGTTACTGAAGAATGAGTCTCATTTGGGCAGTTTTCCCATGCTGCTGCCACAAAGCAGACAAAATCAAAAATCTGTTCTGATAACTGTCTCTGATAAACCAGTTTCTCTTATTGTTGAACAGAGTCACGACGCCCAGACAGCGTGGGAGAGCTTTCTGTGAACACGTTCAGAGGACTTTTAAAGGGATTTGGAGAGTTTTTCTATAAAATGTCTCACAGAGAGAAGTCATGACTGAGAAAATCACTCTTTTTGAAAACTTCCTGAGCTGCCACCTGTGCTCAGAGACTTTCAAAGATCCCATGTCTCTGAGCTGCAACCACAGCTTCTGTTCCAGCTGCCTGGAGGAATTCTGGGAAAAATCTGAGGACAAAAACTGTCCCATTTGTAAAAAAAAGTCCTCAGAGTATTTCCTGGTGGTGAACTTTGGTCTGAAGGAACTGGCTGACTCTTTTGCTGGCAGACAGAAAGATGGATCATATGAGGCTGAAGGAGAGAAGAAGGTGGAGCTGGTGTGTCAGAAACATCCAGAAGAAACAAAAATATTCTGTAAAGATGAGGACAGAGTCCTGTGTCCTGTCTGTGAGTTTTCTCTTCACCACAGTCACAAAATGGTTCCTGTAGAAGAAGCCGTCAGTGAGGTGAAGGAGCAGCTGAAATCTGACTTAAAGTCTCTGCAGGACAAGAGAGACCAATACCAACAAACAGAGAAGATGTACCATGAAATGATCCAACACTCCAAGAAGCAGCTGGCGTTGACGGAGAGGAAGATCAGAGCAGAGTTCAAAAAGCTCCAGCAGCTCCTGAAAGAGGAAGAGGAGTCCAGGCTGGCGGCTGTGAGGGAGGAAGAAGAGACAAAGATGAAGATGGTGAGCAGAGAGATGAAGAAGATTCAGGAGCAGATCTCCTCTCTGTCTCAGAGTATCGGTGCTGTTGAAGAAGAGCTGCAGAAACACAGCGTGTCCTTCCTCAGCAGTTATAAAGACACTCAGAGCAGAGCCAGAGCCCGCTGCTCCGTGTCCCATCCACAGCTGGTCTCCGGAGCGCTGATCCATGTCAGCAAACACGTTGGCAACCTGTCCGTCCAAGTGTGGGAGAAGATGAGGGACAGGCTCAGCTTCAGTCCGGTCATTCTGGACCCAAACACTGCACACGGCTGTCTCTATCTGTCTGATGATCTGACCTCTGTGAGAAAAGGAGACACAAAGCAGCAGCTTCCTGATAATCCAGAGAGACTCACTTATTATTCCAACGTTCTGGGCTCTGAGGGCTTCAGCTCAGGGAAACACAGCTGGGACGTGGAGGTGGGAGACCATCCTATCTGGACTTTGGGTTTGGCTAAAGAGTCAGTGGACAGGAAGGGAAAGATATTTGTTTTACCAAAATATGGATTCTGGTGTTTATTGCATCGCAGTGGAAAATACACAGATGTTCTAGGTCAGACTGTCAGATTGAAGAAGAGTCCTCAGAGGGTCCGAGTCCAGCTGGACTATGATGGCGGGGAGGTTTCCTTCTACGACCCTGAAGACATGACTCTCATCTACACTCACAGAGACACTTTCACTGAGAAACTCTTCCCTTATTTCTGTGTTGGAGAGTCTGGTGATGCTAAAACATCAGAAATCCAAATCTGTCCCCGTCAGATGTCTGTGATGTTCATGGAGAGCGCCGAGGTCTGAGTGATGGAGCAGCAGATCAGTTCAGCTGTGAGATGATGCTTTTTCCAACGCCGGCTGTTCTCTAAAGTTAAGTCCTTTTTCACAGTCCTGGTCTTCTTTGCTGGATTTTTCCTTTTCTGGCGCTCCAAATGTTTTCTATGGTGAAAGGTCTGGACCACAGACAGACCAGTTCAGGACCCGGACTCTTCTCCTGTGAAGCCATGCTGTTGTGATGGATGTGGTATGTGGTTTAGCATGGACTTGCTGACAGAGACGTTGTCTGGATGGGAGCATATGTTGCTCTAAAAGCTCTCTCTACTTTTCAGCATTGATAGTTCCTTTCCAGATGTTAGAGCTGCCCACGCCATAGACACTAATGCAAAAAAATGCAATTTACATTTTTACTCATGGTCCCAACTTTTTTGGAATTTAGGTTGTGTCTAAAATATCACATGCTTGAGGCTTCTGTGTGTCCACTTAGGGCTTTTATATAAAGGACCTTGCTACATCAGTGCTTCTTTAAATACCCATTAAAGGTTTATGGAAAGTTTTTTTGTCATTACCTCCGCCAAGGAGGTTATGTGATCAGGTGGGTTTGTTTGTTTGTTCGTTCGTCAGTTAGTTAGTTTGTTAGCAACATAACTCAAAAAGTTGTGGACAGATTTTGATGAAATTTTCAGGAAATGTCAGAAATGGCATAAGAAAGAACTGATTAGATTTTGGGAGGGATCCGGATCACCGTCTGGATCCAGGATTCTTTTAAAGGATTATGTAGTATAGGGAGATGGGGCTAATGGCGGAAGTCTGCGCTCTCCGAGTGCTTTTCAAGTTTTTATCTTTTATTCATGTTTTTTATTTTTCTTTCAAAGTCAACAGCTGTTCATGTTGTCCTTCTTTAAGTATATATATCCAGGTGTTAGTCCTGTATTGTGAACCATTAACCCTTTAAAGCCTGAAAACTTAAATAATAGCTAGAAAATTATCATTTTTTGGAACTGAGATGTTCATTAAACCTTCTACCAAAATCAAAAAATCATGAAAAATGCCCTAAAATGTCTCATAAATATTCTTTGTATCACATTTGACTGGAGGGTATTTTTAAATCATTGATCTGATTGTAGACAAAAGTATTTGAATGAAATTATTGATCATGTTGATGAGACAGAGGTCTCCTGAAAGTGTGTATTAAATATGACACAATCAGATTTAAAGGGTTATTAGAATTGTTCCCTATGTTGTAAAGAATTGTAAAAGTGTATTTTTAAAGTGTAGTGTAAATAAAGGTGATCATACTAATACACATGTACACCTTTAGTGCTGTCTTCATTGTGTTTTTCAAATGCTTCCCTTTTAACGTCCCTCATGTGACCCACACAAGCTCCAAGGAGAGAATTTTTCTGTTTTTAAAGCTCAAACTTTGAAGCTCACTTCCTCTGGATATTAAAATGCTGAGTTCTGCTGTTTTTAAAAGGAAACTGAAGACACATCTGTGTAATCTGGATTTTAATCTGGAGTGATTTTACAACCTTTGACTGTTTGAAGTTAGATAAATAGAAATGTATGTTGAATATGTAAACAGAGTTAAAACGGCCACACAAAAATAATAATCTGACACTAAATAGAAAATACAGAGCAATACAAGAGTCACATGCAATCATTTGGTTTCCATATCCAACAAGGAGAGGGAGGAAGTGCACACTTATTTAATCCCAGCCCTTCTCCATAATTCATGGATTATTCATTCTACAGCTTCCATCTTTCATCATCTTTGACCTTCAGCCTCATAGCCTATTATCTGATTATTTAGCTCAAATGTTCATATTTTAGTCATCATGAAAAATTAGAAATAGTCTGTTTTAACGCTCTGACAGTTGTTGAATGTTTACATGATATGATAACCAAAGACTGTTTTGAATTAAAGAGGTTTTACCGTGTTATTAAGAGCCATGAAGTCAAAGCGGCTGACTGGATAAACTCACTTTATCAATAGAAGAAGCTCCAGGCCTGCTTTGTACTAATGCAGTCATCAGGCGCCACCTGCTGGTAGATTAAGGAATAAAATCCAGCAAACACATCCAGTTCAACATTGTACTTTCATTTAAATGACAACAGTCATTTTTAATTCAGACCCACAAATAATAGACAGCTTTAAAGAGGATTTCCAGGAAGAAGACAACTTCAGTCAGGAACACTCTGATCAGACATTTAACCATTTGAATGGATCTACAGTTTTACTTGGGGGGGAGGAATCTGCTCTAAAGATGCTCCCTGGGTTAGTCAGCAGCACGTTTGACTTTCAGGGAGAATGAGTATACTCCCCAAAACATCTGAGCATGAATCTGAATATGAGGGTGCAACAAGGTTCATGCTATAATGGAGGAGGCTGGGCTGGAGGCTGTATTCAGTTGAATATAGGCTGGGAAAACCTGGCTTTTATTCATATTTACACACATTTTGGGGTCTGTAGTGAGAATATGCATCTTTAGCTGGTGTTGATGTAAATATGACAGTTTGGAAAATAAAGAAGATCCACTTATTGAGACCTCACTGACAAATTCAGTGTTTAAACTGTCGATGAGCAAGCAACACACACTGGATGGAATAAACACGTGCAGTGATGGAGTGATGCCAGAGTAGGGTTGACAACCGTCCTTTAAAATACGGAATCGCCCTTTATTTGACAATTAAAAGCAGCGTCCCGTTTTGAGTCAATACGGGACGCAATTTGTTCCCTAACGTCCTACTCTGCCTCTGATTGGTTAATACCCATTGTATATGTCGGTTGGATCGGTCAGCTAAGACACAGAGCCAATCAGAGGCAGAGGAAAGCGGGTCTTCTCTGCCAAACACGGAGCGGGGATGAAGCTTCAAACACTCTCAGCTGGAGCGATTCTAGACACCCGGAAGTGAGCGGGAGGATGAAACACTTGGTCAGACAGCAGCGGAGAAAGTGAGTAAAAATCCAAATGTAGTTTGGGCTTTCAGGTGTTTTCTGTGGAGTATAGTGGGCTTACAGACGTAAAAAACATGTTTCCAGAGAGAAACACGGACTAAAGAGCCAAACTGTGGTGTCACAGTTCTTTACCAAACATGCCCTGAGACTGATGATAACAGCTATTTAAGCCTGTTCTGATGGGAGCTCATTCATGGGACATCAGGAATCTTCACAAATCAAACAGTCCTTAGAGGAAAAATATTTTATCAAACATTTTTGCCCGGATTAAACTGTTAATATATAACTCTGTGTATTATTCATAATTGTGTAAAAGTTTAAATCAGGGGTGTCACACTCAATCAAACCTGAGGGCCGAACAGGGTCACCTTTTTAACCAAAGACTGTCAACCTCATTTCACCAGTAATAAATATGAAAAACCAAACCAAAAAACTAGCACTGATGATAAATGATTTTGACATTTAAAAAGTTCAAAGGATAAGTTTAAAGGCTCACGATCTGAGAAAAGTAAATTCATTAGTTCAAAAGGGTCAAAACATGAAATTGAAATTGAAAAGGTATTTTTTTAATGGTAAATATATTAGAAAGAACTCAAAATAATGAGTTTAAAAGGTCAAAACATGAATTAAAATTTGTCATCATGAAATTAAAAATGAAAATTTGATTCAAAATTTGTAATCATGAGTTTAAAAGGTCGAAATACGATTCAATATTTAAATTATGAGTTTAAAAGGTCAAACTATGGGATTATGAAGTCAAAGTTTGGCGTTGAAAATATGAGATAAAATACAACATAATTGGTTAAAAAGGTCAAAATATCACATAAAAATTAGAATTATGAATCTCAAAGCTCAAAATGTTATATAAGAAGACCAAATTATGAGTTGAAATGCTCAAAGTACGAAATTAAAAGTCAAAATCCTAAGTTTGAGTCCTAACTGTGAGATGCTAAATTGAAAATAAGAAATTCAAACACAAATTAATCTCTTTTCCCACATTCCTGACTTCTTATCTAAACATTTGTACTCCTTACTTTTTCAGATTTTGTGACTTAACAAAGAAATCTTAAATCCTCGGGGAGAAGTTCACATTTTTATACTTGAGGAAATCTGCAGACCTCAGACTGATGAACCAGTTATAACAGAAATATGAGATCATGTTGCGGGCCGGATTTGGCCCCCGGGCCTTGAGTTTGACACCTGTGGTTTAAATGTTTTGAGCTCTTACCTGTTGAAATATCTGCGTTGTGTTTCTGTTGATGTGAAGGAGACTGCCACACTGGAATTCTCTCTTTGACCACTTTTAATGTCTGGCAGAGAGAACAAGAGACAAAAACTCCCATAATCCCACAGCCCGCTCCGGATCCTACCAAAATAAAAGCACAGTACGTAACATTAGCTTAACGTGACATGAACGTACGTTAGCTGTAGACGATGTGCGCGTGAGCTAGCTTAACTCACCGTGCGCGGGAAACGAACATCCATGACTCCCATAAGAGTAATTATTCTAGAAATTTAAAGCAGATAAACATGTCAACAGGTGGAAACGTGAGACGAGATACTGTAAGGATTAAAATATGTAGATGTGACGTTTAACATCAGGATGTAAACAGATATAAACTTGGACAGAACAATGGACACCCACCTCTCCAACAGGGATTCATTCAAAAGAGGAGAGAACATCTACTAATGACCAACGAAGAAGAAAACAGAGGAAGGAGGGGCTGCTGACAACAACACAGCATCATGGATGAAGGCGTTTCTCTCAGGCTGATACAGAACAGACAATGCCAGGTAATTTAGTGTCATTATAACAACACTGAACTAAAGAGGTGAACTTTGACCCCGTTACACTGATACATTCATCATTTTAGAAATGTCATTATTATCTATCTTAGTATAAAATGGACATATGACAAACATGTTAGCTACCATTGCTGTTATCAGTTCTGATTTAAAGTGGAGGAAAGACTGAAATAATGATGTACTCAACTAGAAGTGCAGTGTCTGAACAAAATGATCTTAAATAGAAGAACAATAACTGCTGAACAGTGATGGAATATCTGGACCTCCATTTTATAGTTTAGTTTTTTAGATGCTGTGTAATTTGGCAAAACTACAATAATTTTCTCAGAAATTACCTGATTAAAATCAGTGTTTTTATATAAAAGTACCAGTATTCCTCCCCAAAAATCTTAAAGGAGTAGTGATGGCAGACGTGGGACTGGCCCGCGGTGAGAGGGACCTGGATGCAGCTGAGGACCTCTACCCCATACCGGAAGTGGGAAAATCGCCGCCATATGTCGTCTTCTAATACCGGAAGTCCCTTGACCTGAACGTCTCCCTTGTTGGCGTTTTTCCTGACCTGAAGACTGTTTTTATTTGGGCCGGTTACTGCTGGGATTAAAAGAAGACCAAACCCAAAGACAGTGGTCTCTGAGCTCATGTCAGATCTGATTAATTTTATATAAATCCACATTTTCAGTTATCAGCTACTTTTCTTTTGATGGAGCTTTAATAGTACTTCATTTATACTGGATGTCTGTAAATGAACTGACTGTTGCTGGTAGAAATATCCCATATTAACACTGACAAACACCAGTGAAATGATCTCTAATTAATGCTCTTATTGTTTAACCTTTCATAGACTTGGTGCCCCCTGCTGGTGTAAGAGTGTAAAATAGTATTTTGTCATAGATGGCGTAATTCAGTTATTTGGTTCTGGTTCATTCAGTAGTTGTCTTTCAGCGTGGATATTTTGATTAATAACTTTATTTATGCGCCACAGTCAGGGAGCCAAACTTTACTGAGTTAACAAACTTTGATTTGGAGGATTTCTGTGTAAATATCAGTTGATAATGTGACTGAATCAACAAATACACTTGGCAATGGGGGGCCACCCCTAAAAAAATCTCCAGTTGCATTTTTATGCTGGCCTGTTCAGCATGTTTTATTTTTATTTAGTGAGTGTTCATGGGTTTAGAAAAACAACTGCTGTAATTAAAGAGGACAGCACAGACTGATGAGTGAACAATGTATTGGAGTAGAAATACACAGCACTATTAAATGGTAGTTAAAGCAAAGTAGCTTTTTCTGAACTATTAAAAATCTAATTTGTGTTTATTGACATTATTCACTAAAATTGCTGAAGAGATCAGTCATTTTCTTACTTTATGAATTTATGTTACATTTGTGCTTTTTTATTTGAAATAAAATTTATTCTAGCTCAGATGTTAAAAGAAAGACGTTTGACCATTTTATGTGAAGAGAGGAGACCAGTTGCTGGGGAGGAATGTTGTCCCATTCTTGTCTCATGTAGGATTCTAGCTTGATAAAACTTTATTTTAAAGGGCTAGAGGAGCTTTTACACTCTTTATCGATAATATTAGTTACATTAACAGGATTATTTGTGTATTTAAGGTGGAAAAATGAAACAACATGTTTTTAACTGCACGCATGCTTACATCTATCTAATACTAAATATTCCTGCTTTAAAATGACTGGATTTATTCTGATTTCTCACTAAAAACTAAAATTCTAGTTTTCTCCGTGGGACATTTGAACACATCATAATCATAATCATAATTTTACCATATGTCACCTCGTTTAGCTCACTAATCAGCGTTATCTCGCTTGGTAACACTAATTTCATCGTTGGATTGATATTTTTAACTAACAGGACTCAATACAAGGTTTAAGAGTTTTTATCACTTTGTCCCAGACTGAGGAGGATTCCTGTACAGCAGCAACAGCAGCTAATACGACCAGTCTGAGCAGCTGAGGAGATTTTCAGTGAGGTAGGCTGGCTGTGTTTGAGTTTAATTTCTGTAAAGATTACTGCGGGAATACAGAGAAGAGCCACAGGTTTAAGCTACCTATCAACCTATCAGCTCCTCTCTCTGTCAGCCAGGCTCCTCCTCTCTTTCCTCTGGTGGTTTTCACAGACAGCAGGTTAGACTCACGTGAACGCGCATGCAGGTGAACGCACACACCGGGCGCTGCATGAACACTGACCAGTTATGAGGCTCTTTCTCACACAAAAACAATAAATATTACAGAATGAACTAGTCTACAGCAAAAAAGGTTTGAGCCCTCCTATTCATCCTCGAGTCCTAAAGCTCGAGTCCAAGTCCGAGTCTTCAGCGATGGAGTCCAAGTCAAGTCCTCCAAATCAGGACTCAAGTCCGAATCCTGGACTCGAGTACTAAATCACTGGCAGCAGCATCATTAACAGAGTCTTGAACATTTCCTTGCAGCAGTAGTAACAGGTGACCATTAGCAGGATTAAGCGCACTAGCATGTTTGTCCAGAGAGCAGACAGGTACTGTTTATGGTCCTGTCACAGCACGGACCTGCAGCTCCACATGAAGACCCTTCAGGGACCCTCTGGTCAAAATAAGAGTAAAAATAATTAGGAAAAAAAACAGAAATATGGGAAAAGAAATTTGTTTCCATTTCATATTTTCGATTTTGCATCGCTCAGTGATGAATTCAGTCTATTATTTAAACTTTTTTTTTTAATGTTTTAACCTTTCACATTTATTATTTTTACGTTTTGTCTTGTATTTTGACTGTCAATTTACAATTTTCTTTTTTAAAATTTTTTAATCATATTTTGAGCTTTTCAATCTATAATTCTCATTTATCTAATAGTTTCAGCTTTTTCAATTTAAAATTTTGACTTTACAACTCATTTTGACTTTATCAATTTATTGTATTCACTTTTTTAGTCATATTTTGACCTTTTCAATTTATAATTTTGACTTTTATCTCACATTTAGACCTTTTAGGTGCACCATTTTAAATTTCAAGTAATTTTTGCCTCTAAACATGATTGTGACTTTCTTTTTAATATTTTTGCCTTTTAAAAGCATTATTTTAATATCTAATTTTGTGTTTTGACCTTTTGAATTAATAAGTTTGAGGTTTTATCTCAGATTGTGAGCCTTTTAACTAATCATTTGGACCTTTTGAATTTCAAAATCATTTATCAGTGCTGATTTCTTTTCCCCATATTTTAGTACTGGCGAATTTCCACTTTTTACACCTGTTTTTGCCACATTTTAACCCACTGTCATCAGTTTTCCACACCAATTTTTGCCTATTTTAACACACTTTTGCCTCTAAACCAATTTTTGTCAATATCAAACCCTTTCCAGCACTTTTTTTGGCCCTTTTTTGCCATTTCCCTTGTTGCCCCCTTGACCCATTATTGCCACTATTAACCCCTTTTACACACATTTTTGCCAATTTCTGCCTCAGTTGGCCCATTTTTGCCAGTTTGAACCACTTTTAAATCACATTTCACTAAGTTTTCTGCCCATGTTTACCACTTTTAACCAATTTCTTCCACCTTTAAGTCCCTGTTCACCACTTTTTATGCCTGTTTTTGCCACTTTAACCTGTTTTTTTCCATTGTTTGCTCATTTTTTGCCACTCTTTTCTAATTCTTGCCATGTCTCCGACTACTTTTAAAACCCCATCCCCTTTAATGCCACTTTTTACTAATGTTTGCAACTTTTTATGATTTTCACCAACTTTTTGCCAATTTTTGCTGCTGTAATCACATTTGTTGACACTCTAACCACTTTCCACTGCTTTTTTTGTCTAATGTATGCACATTTTGTCTCACTAACGCATTAACCAATTTTTGCTTTTTTGCCTCTTTTGCAATTATTTCATGAAATTTTCCCCTGAAGTTATTTTAGTTCTCTGGCGTTCTTATCTTTGTGGACATCATAGCTCTACTATCAAGTCTAATGTTAAATGGTTTAGTTCAGCGTGCCCATCCACATTATTTACATTACAGAAGAAACTATTCTGCTTTAGAAAAGGGGTTAACATTTTGAAGCCTGTATTATACTGCATGTTTTGTTGCTTTGATAAGAGTAGTTATTATTCAGATTAAATATAAAATATGATTACAACAGCTTAACTTTACAATGGACCATGATTTTACTGACCTCCATGGTCCCCCAGTCCATCAGCAGGTCCTGGACAGAAGAGACAAAAACTGTATGCAGAGTGCTTTGGTCACAGAAACATTGGAGTTTAACAGGACTTTAGTACATTTTTCATCAGCCTGTAATGGCTGCAGACAGCTGTACATAGTTTTGAGGTGCGTTCAAGAACATTATGCTACATCAGTTTTAATGAGCACACTTGTTACACGACCCTAAACAGCTTCACGTGAATCCCCTGATGGTAAACATCAAATAAACTATTAAATCTGAGGCAGAGCACCATTTCTTCCTGACTTTAACTCTCTTTCCCTCATTTACCAGCGGACTGATCTTTATATTGTTGCTAGTGTAGGCCTGCTGCTTGTGAATGTTCACAGCTTCACTCTCGAGGGCCCCCTGGTTTTGACGGGGCCCAAAGCAGCTGCTTATCTGGGCTTAAGCCAAAAAAAGACCAAAAATTTTGGATTGAGTGAAAAAAAAGGTTTAAAAAACAACAGGAAAAGCACAAAAAAGAGAAATACAACAGTTAAAATGAGACCGTTCCAGGTCTTTCTCATTCTCTTTTCCATGTTGTTTTGGTTACAGAGACTATCTGCAGTATTTCTACATGTAGCACTGATGGAGGCTACAGTGTAAATCAGAAAGATCATGAAATCGTCTTTAACCACTAGAGGTCAGCAGTGTGCAGACAGAAAACAGGATGTTGATGTTTTTGTTCAAGAATCTGACGAAGTTTGCTAACAAGGCAGCCAATGTGGCATTTAAATGTAAGTGTTTCAACAAGCTAAATATTTATAAACTGTTGCTCTTTCAATAATTGTTCCATCCAGTGTGGATAAATGTAGACAGTAAAGAGAAACCTCTTTAGCTCTTGAAAAAAGCATTCATTTTGTTACAGTTAAGAACATTACGAGCATTTTGAAGGATATCAAAGGACATTTGTAATTTCTGGACAGCAAGCTGAACAGAATCAACAAAACAATACAAAATCACATCATCTGCATGGATATTGCAATCATTTAAGAAGGACACGTTCGTGCACCAAGTTACCTATTAGCATTCTAGTTAGTAATGTAATCTATATGCTGTACTCAGATCATGAATATTATCATTATAACTCAGAACTCACAACTCAGCATTGTTCTGTGATGAGGAAGCAGGAGTAAGTGTTCATTCAGTTAAATCCTGCTTTATTTGTGTAGCACATTTCAATTTACAAAAGATTAAGACAAACAGAAAAAGCAATCAGCAACTCAACACCCCCCAAACACACACACACACACACACCCACACCCCCACACACACACACACACACAGATGTACAGTGCAGGTCATATGTACTCTTTAGAGAACACAGGCAGAATGCAAATATATTGTACTTCATCTAACAGTCAAAGGCGTAAGAGCAAAGCAGTGTTTTCAGATCACTCTAAAAGAACTTACAGTGTCTACTGACCTCAGGTCAACTGGCAGCTTATTCCATAGAACAGCACCATAGTGGCTAAATGCACCTTCACCTGATTTGTATTTAACTTTAGGCACATTTAGAAGGAACATACCTGAAGATCTGAGCGACCTGGTTGGGTGATAGTGAGTGAGCATGTCAGAAATGTACTGGGGTGCCATACCATTCAGTGATTGATAAACAAGGAAAGCACTTTAAAATCTCTTCTATATTGGACAGGAAGCCAGTGAAGATTTTTCAGGATGGGTGTGATGTGTTCTATTTTCTTTGCTCCTGTTAGGATGCAGGCTGCAGCGGTTTGGATGAGTTGGAGGCGACTTATTGTCTTTTTTGGAAGTCCAGCATAGAGAGCGTTACAGTAATCTAGTCTGTTGGAAGTGAATGCATGGACCAGTTTTTCTGAATCAGACTGAGACATGAATGATCGAAGTTTGGAAATGTTTTTTTAAATGGTAGAAGGCTGTTTTGGTGATGGCGGTTATATGTTGTTGAAAGTTTAAGTTTGAATCGATGATAACTCGTACGTGCTCACTGTACTTAAAAGGAAATGAAGATGAAACTGAAATAAATTCTTGTCTCTGTTTTTGGACCAACTAGCAGTATTTCTGTTTTCCCTGTGTTAAGTTGAAGAAACTTCTGTGACATCCAGTCATTTATTTCATCGATGCATTTGACCAGGTGATCTATGGGATTGAGATTGTCAGGGGAGAGTGAGACATAAAGCTGTGTGTCATCGGCATATGAATGGTAGGAGACATTGTGTTTCTGAATGATTGAAACAAGTGGGAGCATGTGGTGCCGTTTATTCTGTGCTAAACACTTTAAGTACAGCAACTTGTTTCTGGGCTTCCACGTGCACGCCTCTCTCCTCAGTAGGGCATTAGCTGTCTGAGGAGAGTAGTGCAAAAGAACAGGATGTGATATCATCACAGGAAATCCATGAAAATAAAACGGATCTTAAAATAAAATATAAAAAAATACAAATACCATTGAAATAAATACTGAAACATGGAAATATAAAGCGAAGTGTAAATTGAAACTGAGTATGGACTTTTGATGAATTATTAACCTTGTCTTTTTTTACACATCACTTACACAACCATGCTATCAATACACACAGACCTGTATGTAGTAGAAAACAGTAGCAAAATAGTTACTCAGTTGTTTGGTCCATAGTTAAATCAGATGTCCTCTGTAGTAAACAGTGCTATGTAGCTGTAAATTTTTCTTCCTGTAAACATATTGTTGCTTGAAATTGTATAGAGGCTCATCAGTGTGCATCTGTAAAGGTTTGTGTTTGTGTTGTCTTTAAATTTATATGTAATTTTGGGTTGAAGACTAATTTGTACTTTTAGATGTAAGTATAAGTCATCATTAGGGATGGAGATTGTTAATTTTTTATTAAACTGATACTTTTATCAATATTCCTTATCAATCTGAGTCCTTATCAATACCACCTATCATTTCTATAGTTAAAGACAAAATGAGGAAAGACTTATGAAAGCAGTGGTTAAAAATAAGTTGTGTTTGAGTTAAAATGTCATTTTTCAGTCTGTGAAATCGATTTTATATCTCCAAATACAATGTCCTCATATTCAGAGCTGCATTTATTAAAGTTTCCTGTCAAAAGCTAAATTTTAGTATTTTTTATGGGTCCTTTGAACATATACCATATGGGATACAGTTGTCTAATTCACTGAGGTTTCCTGAACGCACCATATTCTCTATCTTTCAGCTCAT
This sequence comes from Cheilinus undulatus, assembly GCF_018320785.1. NCBI lineage: Eukaryota > Metazoa > Chordata > Actinopteri > Labriformes > Labridae > Cheilinus > Cheilinus undulatus. The sequence goes on from NC_054875.1 coordinate 2,714,436, forward strand.
AAAGTTCCCTAATTAACTTCAATTCAGTCAATTCTGGCACAGATTTCTACACAGCATTAATATTTTTAACAAACTGGACTTGTTGCAATGTTTGAGAACACTTTTCAGCATTTATCTGAGCACATGAAGAAGAAAAATGTCTTTGAGCAGCGCAGGCGGAGTCTTCAAGCCGACAGTGAAAGACACTTCAGTCTGGTTTAATGTGATGCACGATACTGATGTGCTGTTAGTTTATTTTCCCTCCTTGCAAGAACTGATGTATGCTTTTGCACTGGGTATATCTCCATGAGAATCGATAGCAGCACCGATAAGCCAAAACGTTATTGAATTTTCGGGTTTTTGAAAAATACAGAACAGGGCTCTCGTGGACCCGGGTGTTGATCCCCGTCCCTTGTCATCATGAGGGAAATTGTTTCACTTCTGTGTAGAAGTTTGTGTAAATGATGTTGTTAATGGGGTGGGGGCTTAAATGTAGGAGAAGTCTCATGTGTTTGGAAGCAGCTACTAAATGCTTTTCCTTTGGGAAAGTTGACCTATCCATCCATCAGCTTTATTCTCAGCAGGTGTTGCTGAGCAGGAAAAATCTGGTTGAAACGTGAAGCGGTTGAAGTGATCCAGCTGGGTCAGCTGGTCCAGGCTACGGGGGGCTGGCTAGCAAGAGCAGAGAATAAATGTTTGGATTCAGTAACATGGAGCTGTGTTTTCAAAAGCATTACCCCGTCCTCCAGAGCTCAAATTAAGTTACATTATACAGTCATACTGTTGTTGGTCAAGGAGGATGGGGAGAATTTGAATACCTGGTACAACAAGACACAGAAGCCGAGGCTAAGCTAGGCTAAGAGAAAAGCAGCTAAACCACGAGGGTGCTTGTTGTTAAGTACGCGCAAACACACAACAGCTAAAAAACATTAGCTGTAGTGCCATAGAGATGTAAGAAAACGCAGTGTCTTCTTGTTCTTGTTGGGGTGTGTAATGGCGTAAGAAACAGCAAGAGAGCTGCAGCACTAAAAGGAAGTGATGCAATACGCTCGCTGTACGTCAGCATGTCAGTCGTATCGGTGGATGGGGACCTGAATTTTGGAGTTTTATACCAAATCTATACATTTTTATGATGTTGTTATGCTTCCAGTTTTGACCCAGTGTATCCAAGAAGTCCTCTGATAGGTATGAATGAGAATTGGAGCAACAGGGAGGTCTGCAAATCCAGACAGACAGACAGACAGCTCTCCAATTATAGTAGTGAGGTATATAATTTAACCCCAGATAAGACCTGACATTTTTCTCTATTTGATTTATGAAATGATTCTTAGTCTGAAATGTTTGTAATGTGTTTTTTTCATGACTGTTACTGCCAGACTTTGTCATTGAATAAAGGTGAATTTTAAAAAAAATCTAAACTAGAAATGTGTTGTACAGTAAATTACAGTATCTCCTTTCTGAGATGTATGGCATCTCAGATAAACCGTCTGTCCAGTAGTGGCAGGCCACCGTGTGAAAAGATTAGCTAACTGCTTAGGAAATATGATAAAACTGTTATTAAACATAAATTCTGAACACAAATATATTTATATGGCAAGGCATTGTTGAATACAGCTGGCTTAAAGAGCCAAAATTTATCAAAAAGAGTCTGAGCTGAGCCAGATGATCCAGGTCCCCCTAAGAGCTGGAGTTCCCATCACTAATCTCATTCATATGTGCTGGTTAAGCTGCAGGCGGAGCTCCTCTCTACAAATATGGAAAAGAGTAAAATCATTCAGATTCTTTCATCACCCACAAAATCAACATTTAAACTCGACAACAGTAAAGAGAATAAAACATACCAAGCAGATAATCCGTCCCAGTCCTATGATAAAAAAGAAAACAGTAATGAGGGTTTAGGCTGGGTTGAAACATGATTCTGTTTTTATAGTCACAAAACAAATCTTACTTGTTAAAAAGTTCCAGATCTTTCTCCTGAAGACCAAGAGTGCTAACCCAATAAAAATGCAGACTATCACTGCGACTATGGCTGGGTGTAGATGTCCACACTGAGCATCTTCTGACTCCGTTCCTGGTTTCAGCAGCAGATAGATGCCACATCTGTAATGACAGAGATTTAGTACAGAAACATCTGTATGATCTCATAATCTCAGCTGTATTCATGTCTGATGTATGTTTGACTCACTGCTTGTGTTTCTGGCAAGAAGACATGGTTCCGTTTGAAAACGTTCCAGCAGTGCAGTTGGAGCACTCGGTGTCATTCTGGGAGGTTCCTGTAAATATAAAAATAATAAATGTACGTCTCCATCAGATTTGAAGACTAAACTTACACCTGTGTCAATCACATTTGATCGTCTTGCGTGAGGAAAGGAAAGCAACTGTGAGGTGATAAGGCTGCTTGATTTTAATGTTACATTGGTCATTAACATGTTTTAGAAAACAAGTCAATTAAGAAAGAGAAAAAAGTCTAGAACCTTCAAATATTAAGCCTACTTTAATGTGCTTTCTCTGAAAGCTGTTATTTTAATGCAAATATTTTATTTGAAATGCAAGATGATTTTTAATTCAATATTTTTGTTATTATTATTTAATATTATTAAGGGTCAATCCCATTTAC